>NW_028297116.1:25258692-25558692 GCF_055798465.1 Pogonomyrmex barbatus | reverse complement strand
TATGGAAGTAAAACGGCAGTTGTCGAAAACAAAACTACAGAAATAATTTACTTTATAAATTTATAATACGGTAAAACAATACTCACGCTTCTTTAAGATTAATTTTGCTCATTTCTATTATAATTTAATTCAGTGAAGATAAATAGATTTTTTCATTAAATTAAATATCTGCACATACCAATTTATCGTGAATTCAGAAATAAAATTAAACGCACGTGTAGATATAACTGGATGTACAATGAAAAACACAGACAATAGGAACAGGGAACAGGGAACAAGCAACAGATTTTGACCAATCAGAAATATTTCCGATATTCTTCACAGCTTCTGATTGATCGAAAGCTGTTGCCTGTTGCTATTTCCTGTTCCTGTTTTCTATGACTGTTTTCCAACAAAGTATACAGATAAAACAGTGCTACAATGAGATTTTAAGGCGTAAGTTTAAGAAATTGGCCAATCATAATCGATTTATAGAAGAATAACTGATTGGCCAATTTCTTAGTGTCGATCCACAATAGGTGATTTAAGCTTTAAGAAATAAAAAATTGACCAATCATAATCGAATATGAAAAGAAAATCGCTTACGATAGATCAATTTCTTACGGCTTAAAGATTAAATATTTATTGTGAACCGACACTTAAGCGGCGTCTACAATAAGATTTTAAGACATAAGACTTAAGAAATTGGCCAATCATAATCGATTTATAGAAGAATAATCGATTATGGTTAGCCAATTTCTTAAGTCTTAAAGTCTCATTGTCACACTACTTAAGTGTCGGTTCACAATAGGTAATTTAAACTTTAAGAAATAAAAAAATTGGCCAATCATAATCGAATATGAGAAAAATAATCGACTATGATTACTTCGTAAAGCTTAAATTACCTATTGTGGACCGATACTAATTTGATTTCCTTACTGCTTTAGCGTTTTTCCTTGGAACGCACTGAGAGCGTGCTTGATATAGCCTTACACTAATTGCGTGTGAGTGCTGCACTGTGCTCATGTGGTGTATGTACACACATTTCATGCTATCGTATTTATTTCAGCCCACAAAGTTGCGGCAGTTTTAAGTTGCATAGAATCTGTATTCGAAAAAATAATATAAATAAATATATAAATAAATTTAATAATAATTTTAATTATAATAATTAATTAATTAATTACTTTAATTTTTTTATTTAATAATAAATTGATCATCGTCTTCTTCACTTCATGAAGATAATATATCAATACAATTCATTATTACGCTAAAGTTTTGCTCCTGGTTGACTTCCATGTTTACAATTTAAATTTATATGTTACACTCGCTTCACACCGTCTGTTTGAGACGGTGTAGCAAAATCACACTGTGTGCATAAAACTTGTATTACATTGCAGTCACGGAAATACATTACACCGAATAAGTTCGCCCGCCACCAGCCATGGAAACATGCTACACTGTCCGAGCGTTGCACTAGTGAGCGGTAGTGCAACAAAAGGAAAACGCTATAAGTCTTACTGCTCAAGTTTTTTTATGTGCTATGGCCCTGCACGGCTCAACACAGTGGTCTAGTTTCCACTGATTAATTTGCTTCTAATACGATTTGTATACACTTGATCCAAGAAGTATGCCGGTTCAAAGAATTATTATTTTAAATTGTTTGTATTTCGTATGAAGAGTTTTGAAGTGCAATTGAAAAGGTTTGTGAGTCATTCAGTTAATTGTAATTAATAATTAATCATTTTTATACCATGTACTTAGCCCGAGAAATTAATCGAAGATAGATTGGACAATATTCTTGTATGGAATTGTTTATATTTTATATAATCGATGGAAACGCGACAAATTGCGCTCATTTCAATTCCGCTTCGAGCCACAAATCTTTACTTCCGATGAAAATAGCATATTAAATTTGGTCCATACCAAAATAGATTTGAATTGACTTCGATCGAAATTAGACCACGAAGATTTCCTCACCCTTAAAATAAAGAAGGACTATGAATATAACGGGTATACATGATTCTAACTTGCAATAGAGTTATGTATTGCGCGTTACTCTTCCATTTGAATCCCAAAATAATAATAAACTAATAAATATGCTAATATACTAATAAATACTAATATTAATATTAGTAAATATTACAGGTTCATTATATCGTTTAAAATTTTAATTATGGTCATGCAAACTCATAAGATTGATTTTTAAGGTTAATCTACATGCTTTTTGCATTTTGTTTTGTGTCCTTTTTGTTTTGTTGTCTCTTGTATTTTGCTTTTTGTATTTTTGTCGTATAAAGCTGAGAAACATTGCCATCTATAATTAGTCTTTTCTGAATTTTCGAAAAAAAATGTTACTTCATATCATCCAATCATGAACCAATTACAGATTGATATTCATAGTCTGTTCTTATATTACGATCAGTTTAAATTGTAAGAATTAGACGACCGTAAGCGGTCATGAAAGAGATTCGGAATATAAACAGCTAACAGAGAAGAGCCGTTGTGGTCGTGCAGACTAAGTGTCGGATTGGTAGACGAGGGATCCCGAGTTCAAATCCAGTCGGTCTCCGTTAATTTTTTTCGAATCTAATAGATATCTTTCAATCTCAGAAGTGGGATTCAGCCTATGTTACCTCAGAGAAGATTCAGCCTATGTTACCTGACAAGTCGATCGTTCAGGAGTGAACGGAAAAAGTCGGGGGTAGTACTTCAAAGTCGTGTCGGTCGTTCAAGAGAAATGAACGGGAAAAAAGTCATGGAATAGTACTCCAAAGGAGTCGTGTCGGTCGTTCAAGAAAGTGATCGAAAGTCGGGAGCAGAAGCTCCAAGTTTCGGATAAAAATCCGATAGAGGAAGACTCGGTACATTCGGGACGAATGTAATACCAGAATGGCCGAACTGTAAGAATTGGACGACCGTAAGCGGGTCATGAAAGAGATTCGGAATATAAACAGCTAACAGAGAGGAGCCGTCATGGTCGTGCAGACTAAGTGTCGGATTGGTAGACGAGGGATCCCGAGTTCAAATCCAGTCGGTCTCCGTTAATTTTTTCCGAATCTAATAGATATCTTTCAATCTTAGAAGTGGGATTCAGCCTATGTTACCTCAGAGAAGATTCAGCCTATGTTACCTGACAAGTCGATCGTTCAAAAGTGAACGGAAAAGTCGGGGGTAGTTCAAATCCAGTCGGTCTCCGTTAATTTTTTCCGAATCTAATAGATATCTTTCAAAATAAAAATTTTAGATGCCGATACAGCATTCTTATTAGCGAGTAAAAAAAATTTGCGAATAATTCACCCATTTGAATTTCATCATTTTTTTATCTGATATATTATTATTAAATTATATCGTACTTTATATTCACCTCGCAATATCGTCGTTGTGTCGTATTTAATAAGATGTTTCTTTGTTTTCTGTCGCCCGAGATAAAAGTTGACGAATTTCAAAAGAAACAAGAAACATGAGACAAGAAACATGATTGTCAATAAAACAATACATGAAGAAGCATGAAAAAGCAAAGGCAAAAAGCAAAAAGCAAGAAATAGGAAACAAAGAGCACATTATAGATTAACCTTTAATATCTTATCAATATCTATGGTTACACGGCACATCCAGTGGGTGCATTCGTTTATGCAGTCACTACCGCAGATGTCGTTCGTTTACGCGGGGATGTATCTCATCTGTGCAGCTATCTCGGAAGTCCTGCTTTGGATATTTTAAATGCTTTGCTTGTAGTACTGCGTAAACGAACACCAAAATGAATTTTATTAGAATAAGAAGCGAAAAGGATCAAAAATAAATAATTGATATAAATAAAATAAGAATAATAAGATATAATTAAAATAAAAATAAGATAAAATAAAAAATAAGAATAAAATAAGAAAAAATAGGAATAAAAATAAGAAGAAATAAGAAAAAATAAAAATAATAAAATATAATTCACAAAAAATTAATATCTAACTTTTAAGTAAAATTCATAGATTAAATATTTTTTATGATATCCATTATTTATATCAATTAAATTTAATATCAATAAAATATTATCTTTTATACAATAAAAAAAGCTCGATTTCTATTGGAAGATACGATCCGTTATTCACGCAGTTATTCGATAAATTTCGATCACGTGACAAGCAGATGAGAAAGCAGTGGATGCACAAAACACTGTGTAAACGAATGCACCCAGCCTATTTTCTCTAATTTCTTAACGACACTTTCATTAGTGTCTGTCCATAAGTGTCGGTCCACAATAGATGATTTAAGCTTTAAAAAGTAAGAAATTGACCAACTATAATCGAATATGAAAAGAATACTCGACTATGATTAGTCAATTTCTTACGGCTTAAAGATTAAATACTTATTGTGGACCGACACTAATAGGTGATTTAAGCTTTAAGAAGTAAGAAATTGACCAATTATAATCGAATATGAAAAGAATAATCGATTATGATTGGTCAATTTCTTATGGCTTAAAGATTAAATACTTATTGTGGACTGACACTAACGACACTGTCGTTAAAAAGTCAAAGAATAGACTTACAGGTATATAAGTGTCGGTTCACAATAAGTATTTAATCTTTAAATCATAAGAAATTGATCAATCATAGTCGATTATTCTTTTCATATTCAATTATAATTGGCCAATTTCTTACTTCTTAAAGCTTAAATCATCTATTGTGGACCGACACTAAGATCTTTGATAAATACCAGCCTTAAAGTGTTAACTTTACGCCCTTTTTATTTGTAGATTATAAGTTTATATTATAAAATTATGTAATAAAATATATATTTTATCATAATTTTTTTAGTATAAAATTATTATAATATATTGCAAAAAATAATCGACGATGTCACTCTCCTTCGCTCTTGCGCTCCATTCATACATGTACGTATATAGATACATACATAAAATCATTATAAAATAAAATTTTTTATTTTTACGTTTCTGAAAAAAGTTACAAAAACGCTTTGTTTAAGCATCTCTCATTTCCCCATAATATATTGCTTGGAAAAACTATAAAGAAATTTTTAACAGAAATATATATATATATATATATATATATACACAAAATTATTAATACATGGATACGAAATGTACAACTATAATTAAGGTAAAAAAATTTGCGTACATTTTTCTATTAACCGTTTTCATCAAATTATTTAAAAATCATGTTGATTTTAATGTAAAAAAAAATTAATTTCTTAATGACATAATACTAAGGCTGTTGAAAAAATTGTTGAAGCTTTGAGACAAAGATAAAAGAGGAGCTCTTTATCTATTTTTATTTAGTATTAAAGAAACTTAAAGAAAATTAAGAAATATGAGCAAAACTTGTAATAATATCAGTATGATTAAAAAATGTATGTAAAAAAATATGTGTTAGTACAAATAGAAAATAGTTATATTCTCTGCATTTCTTATTTGTACAGCCTTACAGAACAAGACAAACATCAAATGATAAATTAATAATAAAAACTATTATTTAGGTATCTTATGCATTAACATGGACATTTCTTGCAAGTTATTATTTTGCATGGGGTAATAATGAGCCTAGTATAGTTGTGGCACCTATTGACGAATCTGGTTGGAGCACAGATAGACTTTTTGCAAACGAAATAATGATTCGAAGAGCAACAACATAAGGAGAAACATAAAAATATATTTCTTATGGATAGAAACAAAATAAAATTTTTTATTTTTTTATTTATATCAACTTTATAATTTTCATTTTCCATTTCCAATCAAAGCTATGAAAATAACAGATTAATTTTAAGAATACTTGCACAAAATCTAATGTATAAATAAATATCTTTGCAATCCTCAACCTTGTACAATATTTAACTATATTGACATGTACAATGTAATTATATTTGCCATTTATATTTTATATTTTTTATGTAGTATCATTTATATACATATACATAAAAATATGTATACGCACACGCGTACGCACGCACATATATGTATCATGTATATATATGAAATCAATAGTTATTAATAACAATTTATACAATCTATACTATCTATACAATTCTACTAACTTTTATTATTAATTAGGATATTTTGTTAATAGATTTTGTTTCGTTTTTGCCATTCTCTCGATCATTTTGAAGCTGCGCTTGCCACATTGCGTGATAAACATTACCATGTGAAATTAATTCTTCATGTTTGCCTCTTTCAATTATTTCACCATCTTTCAAAACGAGGATTTCATCCGCGTGAATTATAGTAGATAATCTATGCGCTACAATAATGGTAGTTCGTCCAGCGCATATTCTATTTAACGCTGCTTGTATATTACGCTCTGCTTGTGTATCCAAAGCACTTGTAGCCTCGTCAAGAAGTACTATCTTTGGCGCTTTTAATATTGTGCGTGCAATAGCAACGCGTTGTTTTTCACCGCCGCTTAATCTAAGGCCTCTTTCACCCACCTAAAAAATAAAAAATAAAATAAACAACTGTTTAAGTTGGAAATTAAATGTAGGATATTAAGAGAAAACATATACTATTTATCCTATTTAAGCCAAACTTTGACAAACCTGTGTTTCGTAACCTTGCGGAAATGTAAGAATTCTTTCATGAATATCCGCATGTTGTGCAGCAGCAATTATATCTGCTTCTGGTGCATCAATACGACCGTATTGGATATTATATCTTATAGTATTGTTAAACAAGACTGTATCTTGTGGTACAACACCTACAAATTATAAAATTGTCTCAAGATAAATATGTTATTAAATATGTTTAATTTGATCGATAATAATGAAAGATTTTAATATGAACCTACCTATGTTACTTCTGAGAGACTCCTGCTTAACAGTCTTTATGTTTTGCCCATCGATTAAAATCGCACCCTGTTCTACATCATAAAAGCGAAATAATAATCTCATTATGGTACTTTTTCCAGCACCAGACGGACCAACTAGTGCTATTGTTTTTCCCGCAGGTACGATAAAACTAATATTTCTAAGTACGAGTTTCTCGGGAGTGTAACCAAACGATATATTTGAGAATTCCACTTGTCCATGCTTGACGTCTAATAATTCAGCTCCTGGTGCGTCTATCACCTCTTGCTCTTGTCTAAGTAGTTCAAACATATTTTCCATGTCAACAAAATTCTTTTGAATAGCCCTTTGGATAAAAAAATTATTCAAATTAACAATATGCTTAAAATGATGAGTCATAAAAGCTTATATAAGCTCATTTTTTTAAACATATGTATTACCTATAATATGTGCCAAACCAGTTTAATGGTACATACAGCTGTATTATATAACTAGCAAATAAGACATAGTCGCCTATTGTTAAGCCTTGATGAGCGACGACCTAAGAGAAAATTAATTTATCTCTGTATATATTTCATTAAAAATTTTTAAAATTACAATCATTGTAATGATTTGTATTTATGATTTTTAAGCACTAACCATATGTAAACATAGTAATGAGCCAGATAACAAACCACCACAAACAATTATATTTTGTAAAGTATTTAAAATATTCAATGTAATCATTGATTTCCATTCTTGTATTTGGAACTCCAAAATCGCCTTTCTATAACTTTCTACTTCGTATGCTTCGGCGCCATAATACTTGACCGTTTCAAAATTCAATAAACTATCGACGCTGCGCGCTTTTTGCGCATTGTCAGCTAAATTCATCCGTCTTTGGAATTTTGTACGCCATTCCGTAACCGCGATCGTGGCAGCTAAATGATAGACAAAATATCAATAAAGAAAACAATTAAATAGGTACCTTATGCAATTAAGAGAGACAATAATTCATTTGCTGTTACAATCTTACATTCAATTTTAATCTATTTCTTAAATCTTGTCTGAATATTATCCGAACATTATCAAATTTCACTAATTGTAAGGTTTCTACTATTATTGTTACTATTATTACTCTGCTATCCATATTCATTATACTTACCAATATAAAGAGCCATAGTTGTAAAAATAATAAGACCAAACCATTTATTAAATGCACTGATAAAAAACACAACGGCTACAATAATATCGATAATAGTTGGTAGAATTGAGAAAAGAATATAATTAAGTAAATTATTGATCGAATCTGTACCACGATCCATGATTCTTAATACTTCGCCAGTCTTCCTTCCAAGATGCCAACGCAAGCTCAATTCATGTAAATGTCTAGAAAAGGAATATTATATTTAAAATCATAAAAATAAATTTTATTATAATTATGTAAAAAAGTTAAATTTGTATTTGCAATACCAATGTAAAAAGATCAAAAACATACAATCAAAGTTTAAGTGTTCTAATATTATAATAAGTCCTTAATTTTTTATAATATAAATTCTATTGTGCCTATATATAGGTAGTTGATATTGTAATTGATAAGTTATATATGTAATTGAAGAAAATGATGCAACAATATTTTCCATGCAATTTGTAAAAAAATTTTTTTCATAATATAACTGTAACACACCTGAATAATTCCACTTCAACTTCACGTGTAGTATATTGCTGAATACGAATCCAAAGAAAAGATCTTAAATTATTCAATAAACCCATACCTCCTGTACCACCACCTTGTAAAAATTTGAATGTTACATATATCAATACTATATCCCACCTACAAGTAACAATTATTAATTATTGATACATTAATGTAAATCAGAATGAAAAATGAAAAACTTAATCATGTACCTAAATTCTACAGGAACAATTGTAACACTATCCACAATTTTTTTATTATAAATTGGCACGTAAAGATTTATTAAACGTCCAAATAGCAGCAACATGAAGCAAAATATTACTTTCAATTGAAGTAAAAAATCAGACTTTGGCCATAAAAATGGTGCCAAAGTTTTGGTCTTATACCACAGATTTGTCCAAGTGGAAGCATTATCTGATATCTACAAATATTTTCATGTAAATTAATATTTTTTCATTATATGCTAATTTCTCTCTCTCTCTCTCTCACACACACACACACACACACACACACACACACACATATATGCGCGCGTGCGTGTATACAAGCATATATGCATATAGGTACACCTAAATATAATTATATATCACTTACCCTTTGATAATATCGTGATCGTGTAGTCGAATCATGAAGCGTGTGATACTCTGAATCAAAATTATTAGCAATGCCCGGAGCTCGTAAACCAAGGGCAAAAATCAATAAATTACTAGCATATCGTAAAACAAATAAAGCCATTTCGATCTGATCTGTCAAGCTTTAAAGCAATGTCAAAATTAGATAAATTAGATAAATTAGATAAATTAAATAAATTAAATAAGTTATATTATTATCAGAAATTTTTTTTTATAAAATGAACCTACGAGTTCAAATGAAACCACCATTCGAGTTTTCCAATATTGATTAAGACAAGATTTTCAGCAACAAATGCTAATGTCCAGAAGCCTAGTAATACTAATCCATGTCCATGTGGTGGTACACTTGGCAATAATTTATGTCTTTCAACTTTCAGTATATAAATTGAATATGGATAAACAATTATCGTCAATATACTTGTTAATATCTGCAAAAATACTGATGCTTGTTATTAAATCTATCAGAGAAAGAAATCTAAAAATGATCATTTTGACCGTGAACAGATATCTCTAAAAACCTATACATTTTGTGATAATCAATTATAATAAAGAAAATGCATAGCTTCTTAAAAAGGATGTTATTACATATTGCAAATCTCCATTCTTTTGAACAGCAACTATATGTTTTCTTTACACCAATTGATTCTCATTATTCTATATATCAAAGTATCAAGATATAGTTGTCAAAAAATGAATAGTTTACAAGATATTTTATGTCATATTGCACATCAAATTCAAACCTCACAATTCAGAAAGTACTTAATAAAAAAAACTTTATTATAGTGTTTTGAAAAGTTGATCCTTATATGACCTTGATACTTATATCCAAGGTTAAACCAATAGCATCATCTTATGTCATCCTTGAAGTCATAAAACTTTTATACGAGACATTTTTCGATACAAATCTTGGTTTTCAAAAGAAATCAATACATCACTTATTACTTACTCAAAACGACTCTTATATATGTATGACAGCTATATATATTTATGAATCTTCCTGATAATATATTCTTATAATGTTCTTATAATGTTCTTATAATATTTAATGTGTTAACGTGTGTTAAATGTAAACACACTAGTTTTGAAGTCTATCATTGTTCATTCAGAAACAAAATAATTTTTTTTCAAAGCGTTCAAACCTATTTTATTATTTTTGGAAGGTTTCTTGAGGATAAAGTAAGCTTTCTCTCATGAATATTTAGATTTCTGAAATGATAATTATATAGGTTTTTCCATTCATAGTCAAAATGAACCATCTTTAAACTCCTTCCTTTATTTTTGCTTTTCAAGTAAGATATATAATTTTTCTTTTTGATTTGGAAACCTTTAATCAAATATCCAAATAAGTTAGAAAAATAAATGGTCAGAAATATTATATAAATAAGAAACTTTTAATTTTTCACATAAAACAAATTTGTACCATATGCAAGTTCTTACCATGTATCCATAAACCATTCCATCATCCAAGATTGTAGCCTGTAGAATTATTCTGATTATACTTAAAAAGGGAACAAAATATAAAACAAATTTCTGCAAATTATATAATTTGCTTTTTGGCAATGTATTCTCATCAGCTTCTGTCCCATATTTGTGATATATCCAAAGTTGAATAGATCCAAATACTATCAGATATAAAGAAATTATACTGATACAAACAGTATCCATAAAGCATTTAGACATCCCATGATTTACCCAAATATCAGTAAAAGTTATATTCGGTGGACAGTATCTCATTGTTATATCCATGTTAACTTTTAAATTATTAATAGTTTAAAATATTCAATATTGTTATATCATTTAACTCTCTCTCTCTCTCTTCTTAAACGACACATTATGATTCTTGGTTTATAGCTCAAAAATATGTATTGAAATTCAACGTATTTCATAGAACTTGAATGAACACATCTAAAACACAGTAATAGTTTTAAATTAACGCAATCTTGCAACAAAAACATACAATATTTCACATGAAAAATGAAAGGATTTTTACTTCGTTTCATGTTGTTTTAAAATTTAAGATTGAGATCAAACGAATCATACATACCGTAATTATCGTATTATTTGTATTAAACTAATGTTGTCGATATCATATATATATATATATATAAATATAAAATCAACATTAGCAATATTTGTCACAATCACAACTATAAATTACAGATATAAAAAAAGAAGACATGAAACTCTCTCTCTTTGATGTATGATAGCTGTACTAATTAAATAAAAATAATAATAATAATCTTTCTTTCTGTTTCTCTTTATCAATCTCAATCTTTCGGTTCAGATTTTTTCACAAAAAACGTACCGTCATTCCAAACTCATCCAAAGCCGGGTCTAGACTTTTAATTTGAGCTATGTTCCAAAATTGTTTAATTGTCTAAAAATGTATAATGTATGTAAATACATGAACTATAGATTTTCAACACAGTAAAATCGGCTACACACAGAACGCGGCAAAGCGGCAACGCGATAGCCAATAGCGTCTTGTTTTCTGATGTATAACGTCGTTGCATATTAGAAAACAAAACAGTGATTGGCTACCGCGTTGCCGCGTGTCGTGTTGCCGCGTCCTGTGTGCAGCCGGCTTAAGATTACGGTCAATATAACACTATGGGTGCGTTCCACTTATCGCTCGCAACGACCACGATCGCAATATTTACCGTTCCACTACCTTGCAGGCGCCGTAGGCGAAATCTTAAATGACCGCGCCGACCCACTTACGAACTGTGAGCGTCGTGGGCTTGTTGCGATTAATGACATCATTTATGACGTTCTGATCGCGACCACAATCTCGGTCATTATGTGGAACGGGTTTGCGAACGCTGCGAGCGTTGCAAGCGTTAAGTGGAACGCATCCTAAAGTGCATCCAGAAGCGCAACGAGCACAGTAAGCGCTCAGTGATTTTTCACTATGATTGATTTCTATACTTAGATTTAACGAAGATCTAGAGGCAAGGAATAATCATATCGAAAAAGCAGTGAGCGCTCACTGCACTTCTGGATGCACCCTATGTCACGTCTCGCGCGGCGCGTTTCTGGTTTCCTAGAGATTTTGAGCTAAAAATGATGATTTGTTTCTTAAATCAAATTTTACTTTACCATTATGATTTCTGTAGAGAGCGTCCCGTTTGACCACAATTGGACATAGCCACTTACAGCGACCGATGCCTGGAGATTTTCTACTGGATCAACCAATCAAATAATTTTATTTTAAATTGGCCAATCGGCAACGTGGGCAATCGGGCGCCACCCGTTATTATACTTAAAATTATCTGACGAACACAGTGAGTATAAGCATTAATGTTACATTTTCCTTATTTCAGAAATTACGGATTTTGTCATTTTAGTTTCCTAAAATCGGAAATAAATGTTCCTATTAAATTTTAATAAAATCTTTAAATTAAATAACATGCGTTTTGATTTCACATATTGGATTTAATTTTCCAAATGCTTATATACATACTGCATCCATAAGATTTCATAAGTTTCCGTAAATCTTGTAATTTATGACGAACACGAATATAGAGTGTCCGTAAAATATACTATATAAGTTATATTATATAAAATTTCATAAATTTCCGTAAATCTTGTAGTTTATGGCGAACACAAATATAGGATGTCCGTAAAATATACTATAGTAGGTGGTGTGTATTCTACAGGTGATATCTTTTTATGAGACCACATAGAACAAGGTATGAATGTATTCGTGTATGACTTAGTTTACACCCAGCCATTCTCGATTCACTTCGGAATGAAGTAATATTTCTTAAGTGTAAACGGATTAATTTCGATCCACTTTAATCCTCTTTTCTTAGCGGAGTAAAATCAATCCGGTGTACTCTCCCTAAATCCACTTCATTTTGAAGTGAACCTGAATTGGTTCATCAAAGTGAACCTGGACGGCTAAATGTAAACTAAGTCTTTGGCCCGTTCTTACGACTCATGATTCACGACACCGACACACAACACATTGTAGACGAGGCCTTAGCATTACAAAAGCTTCGAAGCGTTTGATTAACCAATCAAAACAAAAAATTTTATAAATTGACCAATCAAAAAATACTTTGAAGCATTTGTAGCACCAAGTGGCTGCACCCCGAATGAAGCTTGTATCAGAGAGAAGCCTGAGAGCGGACATGCCCGCGATTTAGCTGTAACTTTATTTTGAAGCGCCTCTATGTTCATAAAAATGTGAACATTGAACTACATAACCAATGTCCATGATACTAGGTAATATCCACGATTTTGTGAGACAAGGACGGATAGAGATTGATTATTCTTTATCTAACTAACTGTCACTCTTGCATATAGCACTGAACAAAAAATCACGAATTCGTGGACATAGCACGAATGAGAACCACACAATCATGGACATTACCTACAGGATCATGGACATTGGCTACATAATTCAATATTCACTTTTTATGAACATAGAGGCGCTTCAAAATAAAGTTATAGCTAAATCGCGAGCACGTCCGCTCTCAGGCTTCTCTCTGCTTGTATCATTTCCTGCAACACGGGAAAAACAGGAGCACTCGAAAGTGGGGATTGACGTAATCAATTAGAAAACGCTATGGCACTAGCATGATCTCCACTACAGAAGTTCCGATCGTTTCGGCAACTTTTATAAATATTTTATGTAAGTAATAGTTATTTAAATAGTCAACCAATAATAAACGCAATAATTAATTAATTTAATAAATAAGAGATACAATAAACTGACCTAATTTATCATATTTATTATATATTAACATTACTTAATATTACTTATCAATTTGTATTCAAATTTTCAAGTCTTTGTGGCAATATAATCTCAATATAAATCAACATTTTTTATTCTTTAATCGTTAAGACGAAAGGAATTATTAACTTTTTTAAACAGAGTTTAAAGAAAAAAAAGCTATATTAATATAAATTTTATTTCAGATTATTTCGCTGAGCCAGCAATACTGAATTATTGGATATGGAACATGTGTTTACAAATACGAGCAAAAGGTAATCAAATTTATAAATTTGTATATTCTAATCGATGAATCTTGTATTATAATTTTTTATATTTTATTTTTCCAGAACGTTTTTTCCAGAACATACACTATGGACACCCACCCAATGAGTGACATCCGTTTGACCACGTCCCGATTGACCACTAGCCACTTACAGAGGCTTGCACCTAGAATTTTTCCATTATTCAAGCGCTATGAATGGCTAGTGGTCAATCAGGACGTGGTCAAACAGGTGTCACCCCAGCACCACTTACATATATAAAATTACATAGAACATTCAATGATATGAGAGGCTCAACTACATACAAGTAAACGCTGAAGGCTCAACTACATAAACAAGTAAAAAGCTAACATATAATCAGGAGACACGGTAGTGTCTCAGGTGTCAAGTCAACCGAGAACACTACCGTGTGACTTTACGCGAGTCGTCGAGGTTCGAGCATCTGAAATTATTGAATCTCAATAATGGCTATACTGATCAAGTTCTAAGTAGGCTTGATCGATAGCTTGAGTCCGACTTGTATAATAAAAGTATTTTTATTTTTCTGCTACGTGCCTTACAAGTAGAGATATTGCTACACAAAGTCCGATTTGGAAATTTTTACTTTAAGAAACGTTATTATCGTCGCCTTTGTACAGCTGCAACGTCTGTCACGAGATGTCATTATTATCGACCTAGCGGATTATCAGACTGATAAGTCAGGGTTATTGTAGAATCTAGCGAATCAATGTTCGCTGGATCCTGCAGTGACCTTAATTTATTGGCCTGATTTATCCGCTGGATCGATAAAATTGATTGATGTAAACACGGTAGTGTTTTTGGTTAGACCTCTCGGGTATCAATATAATAATAAATACGCGTATATTAAAATTAAAAAGGAAACATTAGCAGTATTAATAAATTGCATACTACTATTATTCTTTTTCTGCAGCCGAGTGGTAGCCAACGATGTTGACGTTCGCGACGAGTTTGACAATTTGTAATAATTTCGGAGTGTAACTCATGTTTGTGTCTATACTTTGCAGGTAAGTTCTATTTTTCATTTTATCAGAGAACAAAGATATTATTCAATCTTATCTATATACTCTTATTATGTCACTCTAGAAAAATCAGTTCCAAATCGAATAAAAATGAAAATTTGTCAATTAAAAAAAATAACATATCTAGAGAACTATACATATATTATAATTTTGAATCATATTTCTAATCAACTATTTATTATTAGACAATTACATATATATATATATATATATATATAATTGCAAAATTTACAAAGAATTTAAAGATTGATATTTGATAATTTCCAACTTATATTGATCTTAAACTATTTAATAACAATATATATGTATGTATATATACACATTGTTTGATCGGATTGCATGGATGATTATTTAAGTTTATTATTTCTTCCAATATATATAGAATATATGAAATAATAAGATTACATGTTTATTTATTAGGTATATATATATATATATATATATATATATATATATATATACACACACACACACACACACTATAAAATTACCTTTTTTTTAAAAAAAGGTAAAAAAAGGGTGTCAAGTATAGTGGATATTCCAACTCAAATGATTGTGTAAAATTTATATAAAAGATTTGATATCAATAATTGGCGCCAAGTTATAGTCTTACAAACATAAAACTACAAGTCCATTTTAATCAAATTATATATTTCAATCGTATAAAAGATTTGATAAATCACTGTTTTAAAAAAATAAAACTCAAGTAGTTTTTTTAATTTAAAAATAATAAAAACCAAATTATATATATATCTTTCTATTCATTAAAAACTTCTTTTTCTAACCCAAATGGTAGTAATTATTTAGCTTTAAAATATTTTTATATCACAAAATTGCTTTACTCAATTTATGTTTTTATTACAAAGAATTATAAAGTAACAGTATAAAATAAATGATAAAATTTTATTTAAATAAAAAAAATTTTTATGTAAAAACACTTGGCGCTACTTAGATCAAACGAAAATGCAAAACTAATGATGAGATTATTTGAATGTTACAAATAAAGGCAAAATTTATTATTTAATATGATTAAATTATAATTACACACACACACACACACACACGCATCTTATTCATATTCTTTTTAGAGATATGAGCAGCGCCAAGTGTTTTTACATAAAACTTTTTTTTATTTAAATAAAATTTTATCATTTATTTTATACTGTTACTTTATAATTCTTTGTAATAAAAACGTAAATTGAGTAAAGCAATTTTGTGATATAAAAATATTTTAAAGCTAAATAATTACTACCACTTGGGTTAGAAAAAGAAGTTTTTAATGGATAGAAAAATATACATATAATTTGGTTTTTATTATTTTTAAATTAAAAAAACTACTTGAGTTTTATTTTTTTTAAACAGTGATTTATCAAATCTTTTATACGATTGAAATATATAATTTGACTAAAATGGACTTGTAGTTTTATGTTTGTAAGACTATAACTTGGCGCCAATTATTGATATCAAATCTTTTATATAAATTTTACACAATCATTTGAGCAATATCCACTATACTTGACACCCTTTTTTTTACCTTTTTTTTAAAAAAAAGGTAATTTTATAGTGTACAACATACAGTATCTAAGATAATTTCTGTGATATTATTGTGATGCATATATTGTGATAAGTATACAAAGCATGGTATCTCTATTTATAGGTACATGTAAATATTGGTGCAAATATATTGTATTTGTGCAGTTTATTTTGTAATAAATATATCTATTTTGTATATAATGTTTATTTTTGTTTTCATTAATTTTACATATTTACTTAATCATCTAATTATCATTTAATATCTATATTTCAAATTTCGATATTGAAAAGATTACATGTATATATGAGACGAAACCCTACAATTTACCTTAGTTTGCACTCCACCACCAAATGATAGTTTCATCTTTTGTTGCCTAGAGATTATGGATGCATTCGTTTATGCAGTCACTATCGCAGATGTCGTTCGTTTAATCCATCTGCGAAAGTGACTGCAGCGCAGTTCGTCGTTCGTTTACGCAGGGATGTATCTCATCTGTGCAGCTATCTCGGAAGTCCTGCTTTGGATGCTCTGTTTGCAGTACGTAAACGAACATCAAAATGAATTTTATTAGAATAAGAAGCGAAAAAAATCAAAAATAAATAATTAATCCAAGTAAAATAAAAATAATAAGATATAATTAAAATAAAAATAAGATAAAATAAAAAAATAAGAATAAAATAAGAAAAAATAGAAATAATAATAAGAAGAACTAAGAAAAAATAAGAATGATAAAATATAATTCACAAAAAATTAATATCTAACTTTTAAGTAAAATTCATAGATTAAATATTTTTTATAATATCTATTATTTATATCAATTAAATTTAACATCAAATAAAATATCTTTTATACAATAAAAAAGTTTTTATTACATTTTATTACATTTTAATTATTCAAATATAAATTTATGTATAAAATTGTCTCTTTACTTATCATTCAAATAATCGGATCAATTTCTATTGAAAGGTACGATCGAAAGCGTCTCAGATGCGTACATTTTCAATCAGACACACCATTCACATCAACCGATGCCTAGGAATTTTCTAGTGAGTCATCTTATCAAAACTTTTTTTATTTAATCGACCAATCGGCAATGTATCCGATTGGACCTCATCCGTACGATCTGTGCAGTTATTCACGCAATTCGGTAAATTTTGATCACGTGACAAGCAGATGAGAAAGCAATGGATGCACAAAACACTGCGTAAACGAATGCACCCTAATAAGAGACTGGCCCACAAATGTCTATACTAAACTAAATTGTTAACATGTTATTATCGAGATAGCGTGGCTTGCGTCCGATAGGGTTTTCGGCTTTGAGTATATAGACATGGAGGGGGAATATTGGCATCGAAAATATATCCAAAATATGTGCGAGAGAGAAAGCTATACGAGTGATGTCCTTTCTGCGCATGCGTCGAAATTGACAGATACTGTAGGCAAGCAATATACATATAGTATGATGTGAAGAACAATAGGTGACAAAAACTGTCATAAATGGGTGCTTTCCATTTAGTGACACAAGTCGACACAAATATCATTTTGTTAATTATTGAAAGCCAAGAAAGATAGAACGATACTTGTGTCGACTTGTGTCACTAAATGGAAAGCACTCAATGATATTATATAGGGATGTAATAGTGAAATATTAAATAAATATTAATATATATCATTATAACACAAGAAAATAATTTTTATTGATGTTTAAAATGAATCAATTTTGTAAACTTACGCCTAATATAATCTTTGTGTATTGAATCGGTAGCGCACTTAATCTCATGGAATAAATGCAAATTAACGTAAATTACAATTATGCTTTTAATAAGTTGCGTTTTATGGTTGTCATCTTGCTGCAAAATGTGTTTTGTCATTGCGCTGTCATTAAACACTGAATAACAAACATCAGTAAACACTTTTATAGTCACAATTATCTTAATTATTTTTTCTAGTACAAATTATATTATAATTTGATCGAATAATTGCTTCAGAACATTGTGTTATTTTTATGACATTATCAAAAAAAAAAATTAAATTACCTTTGTTTTTGACAGTAATCAAAATTGAGTCAGTCGATTTTGCAGTGAAAAAAGTTGTACAAATGTGATACACATCCTAATAACTTTCTTACAATAAATCCACTGATATATTTAAATACATCATCGACATATGGACTGAGTACTGTTGTTAATGTTGACTGAGTTAATGTTGATAAATAATTATGGTCAAATATATCAGCAGATAATTGTTTCTTATCAATTTCAGTGAATAAGCTATTGCTTACGATTTTGATGCATGCGCAAAGACGACAATGTCACTCGTATATCTTTCTCTCTCACACATATTTTGAACACATTTTCAGCTTATAGAAAATATAGGCAATTCCTCCTCCATCTATACTCAAAGGTTTCCGGTGTATGCGAGAAAATGGCTGCTGCCGCCACATATTTAAATAATAATTATTGTGTGTGATATTCAACAAACTTTTGTAATAATTATTATTTCACTTAAATTGTGTAAATTACAAAAATAATATTTATTTTAATTGTTGAGTAATCAGAAAGCCCATTTAACTATGATAAATAATATTTAAAAAATATACATTAAACTTGACATATATTAAAATTATATATCACGCTAACATTATATATATATATATATATATATATATATAATATAAGAAAAACATAAAAAACTATGAACAATTGTTATCATGAAGAGTGCAGAACATGAAAAAGTTTGCAGAACATAAAAAAATGTAATTCAACATAATAAAAAAGAAAATAAGAAATAAGCAAAATTAAAAAAAAAAATAAAAATTATTACAAAAATTTTAAAAGTTAATTGTTATAAAATAAAATGAGTTTGGTCAATCGATGACGTTAACAAATTAGAGTAATTTTCTTATTTAATTTATTCGATGAAAACATTCTTATTGTTAAATATTATCTACATATCGTAGTTATTAGATGAACACGATGGAATATCTATTCCAATTTCTAATTCGTCGAAACATTTAGTATCTAATGAAAATACACTTGTATTTAATACAAATTTTCTTGTTACTCTAATAACAACTTTATTGTATATACCTCTTTTTAGAATCTGCGTATGACTGTCTTTTGTTAAAAAAAATTCCAATATTTTGAAACCATTTTTTCAAATAGTCTTCTCTTTTAAGTAGAAATCTAAAATATTACATTTTTATTTTCACCATAATCTATAAAATTGCATTAACCACTATTTATGTTTCATGAAACATTTATATATTTATTATAAATGTAAAACTTACTTAAATAAACTAACCATCTTTTTATTATTATGACACTTTTTGATGCAACAAGATGCTGGCATTTTTATAGAAATTTAATGGCCATACACACACTGACGCTGTAAGATTCAAACAAGTATCATGTCACATATACAAGACTAGAGACACTGGGTACTTTCCAGCTACGGAACACAGTGATACACTGTATGACATAGTATATCACTGTGTTACACAATATCGACTTGTAGCTGAAACACTATTTAGCTTTTTTATTTCATCGTCCGAGTACAAGACAATCATTTAACGAATTTTTTCAGCCATACTAACTCCTATAAGATCATCGATGTTAATGATTTATATTGTCGGTGGTATAATAAGTTTACAATTTTACTTTATTTAAAATTATTTAATTTTATTAATCAGTTAAATAATTTTTATATAGAAAATGATATTCGCTCCAGTGATACCAAAAATGTTGGTACCATGAAGTGCACAAAATAATGTATACAGCATTTTAGCTGTGTACGATTGTATCGACTTGTGGCATAGTTGGAAACTATAATCAGAGACTGGCCACGACTCTGATCCGCCAATCAGAGACTCTGATCCGCTATATTTTAGCTAAATCCTAGAGAAAGAAAGAAATATACACTATCTCACTCTAACCAATAACGATATTTTTTACTTTGCATGTACATTGATTTAAGTGTATTGTATGTGTATTGCATGTGTATTAAACACGTGGAAAGCGTGATAATATATTATTAAATAATAGAGATACTAAAATTGCAAAATATAGTCATAAATTAATTAATTGTGATAAATCAATATAAAAAATAGGTGGATGTTCATTTTTTTTATTTAAATTTAAATTTTAAATTTTATTTTATATTGTAATAAAGCTTGTTTATAATAATAATAAATATGTATAATAATCCTTTAAAAAAAGGCATGACATCGATACTTGCATCTTTCGAAATTTCCTCGAAGTTGACGCTTTTCCGCGATAAATTCTCTCGTTGCGCTAACTTTGTGAATAGCTATTGTATTGATAGCTCATTGTATTGATTTCACAGACGATCGTTTTGACAATTGTGTATCAAAAAGTTAAAAATATTATAGTGTAACAGTAGTATAATAGTATTATATTAATTTTTGCTCTTGTGTTGAAAAAGATAAATAGCGAAAAAAAATTAATAAATTTAAAATCGTTAAAATTAAAGGATATAAATAAAAGATAATAAATTGATAATATAATTATGTAAAATAAAGTTTCATAAATATATACATTTTATTATCTTTAAAATGCTTATGTTTTTAAATTATTACAATTTAAGATTAATGTAGTTAATGTATTTGAAAATAAGTGGGAATAGCCAAAAGATGGCAGATCAAAAGTTGCTTTTTCGTGACCAGTCTCTGGCTGCGTTCCGATATTTACTGCCAGTATTAAAAATCTATAATATACGTGACTAAGCTATATATTTTCTGTACTGGCAGTACTGAAGTGAATATCGGAACGCAGTCTCTTATTAGGCTGACTTTTCATGCTGACATATGTGAAAATGGCTGGCATATGTAATATTTAAAAAAATATAATTTTATTATATGTATAAATATAATATATATATATAAAATAATTAATAATAATAAAAAAATAAATAAAAAATAATAAAAAAATTAATAATAATATTAACATTAATAATAACAATAATAAAAAAATAATTAATAATAATAAATAATTTTATAATTTTATAATTTTATATAATATCATAATAATTTTATTATATTATATTATTTCATATTATATATTTTCTTCAGCATCAATCAAGGTTTCAGTCTCCATGAAAGCAGCCATCTTTGTGCTCTAATTGCTTTACTTCGCTGGTTGCAATAGCCGCAACAGGAAGTACGTTAAATCAATGACGTCATAGAATTCAAGGCAGTATTTTCGGAGTGCACTGCTCTCTATCAGAACACTATTCGTACTGACAGTACTCGGAGTGAATAAAAGAACGCATATTAGTGTCTCTATTGTTGTCCATCTTATATACAGAGCTTTCATTTCTCTTAGCGTATCTATGGTGTAACAATCGTGACCAACAATTTGGATCAGTACATCAACTCGTGACTTGTAGTCTGTATTGGCGTCGACTGGTTGCCTCGGCCATATTGCAAGAGTAGTAGTAGTAGTAGCAGTGGGTCAGTACATGTCATTATTCAAGCAAAATTGGATTTGGTTAGTAATATCTATACAAAAAATAACAAAAATAATAGTAATATGCCAACAAAATAATAGTAATATATATTCTCTAATGAATTGATAACGAACTTATTAGAAATATTATAATCTTATTATATCTTATGTTATTTTCTTTTAAATAATTGAGAATAAATAGTGCATTACACAATAACAAAATATACAATAATGTCTTTTTTATCTTATGATCAAAATTTTTGTATTTTATGCATTTGATAATTTTTTCTTTCATATTTATTATCCTTGCGTGCATTTTGACAAACATGTTTGTATTTATAATTTACATTTAATATTTTAACCTCTAAAACAGGCAATTCACTTTTGCTGTATTCGAGCAGCATATTATTAGCGCTATCACATGTATCTTTATTTTAGATGTAAATTAAGAAAATGATTCGATAGAGCTAGTAACATGCTTCTCGATGCAGCTTTAGTGCTATAAAGTATTTAAGTGACCAATTGGGAAAAAAATTTATACTTTGAAATATTTAAGCACTGTGAATTGCAGTCGTAATATATGATTACAAATAATGACAAATTTTTTCCTTTTTTTTTATTATGCATGTATAATTATAGATTGCCAAACGGTTAAAATGACAGAAGCAGCAATGGACAATTCTGGCAAACTTGTGAAAATGGAAATAGATTATAGTAGTACTTGTGATACAAAAATTCCTGAATGCAAAAAACTTGCTTCTGAAGGAAAACTACATGATGCTTTGGATCAATTACTGGCTTTAGAAAAACTTACCAGAACTGTTAAGTATATTATAAATAAAAAAAATGTTCACATATATTAATATAAAAAATTTGTTTTAAAACTTCTTTATATAGGGTGCTGATATGGCATCAACATCCAGACTTCTTGTAGCCATAGTTGAAATCTGTTTGGAAGCAAAAAATTGGTCAGCTCTTAATGAACATATAATTTTATTATCAAAAAGACGTTCTCAACTTAAACAGGCTGTTACAAAAATGGTTCAAGAATGTTGTACTTACATAGACAAAATGCCTAACAAAGAAACTATGGTAAAACTAATAGAAACTCTTCGTTCGGTTACAGAAGGAAAGGTAAATTTATTTTCATTGAAAAAAATTGATTAATACAATCTAAAAATTATTTGCAAATTATTTTAAAAAATCACTACTTTTTATGATTAAGTCTTTAAAACTTAAAGGTTGAAACGATTATATTTTGTATTGTCAAGAGTCATATAATTGATTTGTTTTAATATATTTTTAAGTAGCTATATATTTTAAATAATAAGAGCTAACCACATAACTAGATAAATTTTTTCGAGATTTTATTGATTTTAATATACTAATTATAAAATGTGTGTGTGTGTGTGTGTGTGTGTGTGTGTGTGTGTGTGTGGCGCGCGCGCGCGTGCGTACATACATACAGGCACACACATATAAGATATAATTTATATTAAAATTCTTTATAATTTTTTACAAAGATATATGTAGAAGTAGAAAGAGCAAGGCTTACTCATCGTTTAGCCAAAATAAAAGAAGCTGAAGGAGATATTGCAGGTGCTGCAGCTGTAATGCTTGAATTACAGGTACTTATAATTTATAACAATAATAAAAGTTATAAAATTTTATATTAAATTATATTATATAAATTTATAAAGATTATAATATTAAATAAAATATTAAATAGGTGGAAACATATGGAAGTATGTCACGTCGGGAAAAAGCTTCTCTTATTTTAGAACAAATGAGACTTTGTTTAGCAAAACAAGATTTCATGAGAACTCAAATCATAGCAAAAAAAATTAATGTTAAGTTCTTCAGTGATGAAAATGATGAAGAAACTCAGGAATTGAAACTAAAATATTACGAGTATGTATATTATGTTTTCTATCTAAATTTGTTATATAATAGTTTTGCTAATCATATTACATATCTAGTTTAATGATGGAATTGGCACGCCATGAGGGTTGGCATTTAGAATTGTGTCGACATAATCGAGCAGTACTAGAAACTCCAGCAATTCGAGATGATTCGGAAAAGAGACATATTGCACTTTCTCGAGCAGTTCTTTATCTTGTACTTGCACCACATGAACCTGAACAGGCTGATTTAACTCATAGATTACTCGCTGATAAGCTTCTTGATGAGATACCTACATACAAGTAATAATTATGATTGCTTCGAAATATTTAAAATATCTGTCTCTGAAAATAATGGATTAAAAATTTGCTATAGGGAATTATTGCGCTTATTTGTTAATCCTGAGTTAATAAAATGGTCGGGATTATGTGAAATTTATGAAAGGGATCTCAGATTAACTGAAGTTTTTTCTTCTTCAACTGAGGAAGGATGTAAACGATGGACAGATCTACGAAATCGTGTTGTAGAACATGTAAGTTTATAATTTATATTCATTAAGAATTTGAAATATAAGTATTAATAAATATATATTAAGTTATATCATGGGATTGAAAATTCTTGTTAAGTTATATTGAAAATTATATATTAAAAATTGACGATTGTGAATTGGAATTGAAATTATTGAAATTATATATCTGTTGGATTAAATTATAATTTTCATACAAAGTTTACTATTGAATAATTGGCTTAGCAATTTTAAATAATGTAATTTGATGTTTTATAAATAAATAAATATGATGGTGAACACCATATTTATTATATTGACACGTTTATAAAAAAATATTTAAACATTTATATTTATATTTTTATATATATATATATATATATATATATATATATATATCCCAAAATTACTTGAGGACATTTTATGAACAGATTCTTTAGAAAATTCTAAAATGAAAATCCTAATACAAAAATGTCGAGGCTGTAATACTTTTCAAATTATAAACGAAAAAGTTGACCAGTTATGGCAACTAGATTTCGCGCGCTCAAATATGTTATATCATATGGTAGTAAAGATGACTGCTCATGACATACTTTATTTGACAGTTTTGATAATTCGATGTATATATGTATTGCTTGATATTAGGCTTGATATTATTTCTTATGTATAATTTCAATTAAATAATCACAGATAAGCAAGACAAATCCATTCATAAAAGGATTCTCTGGTAATTTTAGGACATCCTGTATATGCGTGCGTGCGCGCGTGCGTATGAAACATTTATTTTTTTCTTTTTTTTCCAGAATATAAGGATTATGGCCAAATATTATACTAAGATTACATTAACTCGCATGGCTGAATTATTAGATCTTCCGACTGAAGAAACAGAAGCGTGTCTTTGCAATTTAGTGGAGACTGGAGTAATCAGTGCGCGTACAGATCGTCCAGCTGGTGTAGTTCGTTTTACTGGTACACAAGAACCGGCTGCTCTCTTAGATACGTGGGCAGCATCGTTGTCAAAATTGATGGGTCTTGTGAATCATACTACACATTTAATTCATCAGGAAGAAATGTTAGCCGTTGCACAATCTTAAAATTTGTATATGTCACGTGCTGATGTATCTCTTGCATTACATATATTTTTATTTTCATTTAATGATAGTACATTATTATTAACAGATTCATACTAATGAAATGACTAATTAGAATTATGATTTTGAATTGTAAATCATTATATTCCTTTTACTTGCCACACATGTAATTCATGTACACAGCATGCTGCTATAAACAATATTTAAAATATAATTTTTATTCAACATGGAGAATGTTTACATATGGATAAAGCTGTATGAATTGCAAAAAATCTTTATTCTAAATATTTATTTTAATATACAATGTGCGTATAAATACAAAATGTGCGTGTATTCTTATCTTACATGCACATATCGGCACAAACATGCGTACATGCTCTCGTGTGCGTTACAAATTGCTCTATTAAATTTAAGTGTATGTTTTTCATTGCATATAAAATATAAGAAAATTTCCAAATATAGTTATTAGCCATTCATATTTCTTCAGTCAAACACAAATATAATTGTACATTTAATATTAGTAATTAATAATAATAATATTTTAACATTAATAAAAACACGAATTATATCTCATTTTTATTACATATATCTAAGATTCGTAAAAATAGGATGGGAGAGGCAGAACCAATCACATGTGCCTTGTAATGTTCTGTATTAGAAAGAGAAGGCGAATCTATCAAAACTTCTCTTTCTAAATCCGGATTACAGCAGCGCATGATCGAACGCGCAGCTTACATTCACTGAACGACATGTCGTCGCCCTTCCATCACTAACCACTCTCGTCCTCCATCCAACGCATTTCATTCCCTCGCCCCTGACCGATTTCGAACTCGCGACGTCGCTTGAAAGTTGGAGCTGCAACTGCGGCCGCCGCGCTAGTTTGACACTTTCGTCACTGTTTCGTCACGATCGAGCAAGCGGTGCGCGAACGCAGCAGCGGCACTAGCGGCAGTGGCAGCGGTAACGGTGACGGCAACGGCAGGAAGCGATCTCCTTCAGTTTGTTTTCGCAACGTAACGCGCGTCCGTTCGCGCTCCCGGCGACTACGGCCGGTCCAGCGGTAGCGTCGACGACTTCCTCGGATTCCTTTCCTTCACGAGCGACGGTCGTCACACCATCGTTCGTCCTCTCATCTGTATGCCTTGCGTACGCCCCCACCGTCGCCGATTTTCCATGAGTAAGTTATTTATTGATTTCGAATACTCTTAATAACGTCGCGTCGCAATGACGACGACGACGACGACGACGACGACGACGACGACGACGACGACGACGACGACGACGACCGACAATGACAATGACAATGGTGAAACCACCTTTATTTTTCGACGACGACGGAAAGTTCGTAAATTTGAACGGCACTCGTGGATTGAAATTGAGTATTCTGACAGCTCTCAGAGATAAATGTTATTCCGAAAACGCTTGTATAAAATAGCAGGTCAAGAAGTCATCTACATCACATGTGCATCGCGAATGTGTCCCATGCAAAACGGAATCGTGGAAGCTGAATTAAATCATTCCCACGGTGATTTGAATTGTTTCGGTACGTTGTAAAAATGAATGCGAATCAACACGCGTCATCTCTCGTATTCCCTTCTTATGTATTCGGCATTGTAGAATCACAACAAAAGATGTTATTGCATGTCTTCTGCGTTTGAAATGTCGTGCGATACATTGGATGTGCAAGAGTAGAAGTCTTTTGTCTCATTCATAGACATTTCGCTCTTAAGAGATTAATAATCTGAGATACAAATAGTGCTAATTTAACGACTTATTAGGATTCAAGACTAAAATCTTAGTTTTCAAAGTGACTTATTGTATCACCTTTCACTGATAAATTTTAAATTGAAAATAATTATAAAGAATTTTATTAATAATGACGATAAGAGTAATCTTATCTAGTTGTTTTAGTATCGATAAAGATATGGTTGAAAAAAAATTGTTATTATTTTATTATAACTTCAAGAAACATCCTCTGTGAAACATTTAATTCTTTTGCAGTCTTTATATACATTATTGTTCAAGCTGATATTTATGCATTGCAGATGTTGATATTGTCTTCCCACAACCATTGGTAATGCAAATATCCTTCCTTGATTTGAAGTCAAGATGGTTCTCATCGTCCAGTTCCAATTTTAGCTGAGAGTAAGACAGAAATGTGAGCAATGATATTTGTATGTTGTATATTTATAAAATTTATCCTTATTGAATTTATATTTAAATAAATATAAATGAATTATTATATAAACTAACAATTAAATGTACATATACATTTATATTCACGCATGCATACGTGCGTGTGTGCGTGCGTGTGTGTGTGCGTGCGTGCGCGCGCGCGCGCGCGCGCGCGTGTGTGTGTGTGTGTGTGTGTGTGTGTTTAAAATTTATCATGCCATTTGTATGATGTAATAAGCACATTTGTATATTATGTTATCTGAAAAAAGTATATAATATTTAAAAAAATATGTAATTTCAACTTGATTACATTTTAGATGATAGCATTCATATAGCATTATTTATGATATAATTTATAATAATAAAATAAACAGATGTACTTATTGTAGAGCGAAACGAATACAGTCCAGCTTGGTGGTAATGCGGGGGTGGTAATGTGGATCTGCTTCGACCTGATAGGAAGCCGAATAGGCTGGGGTACTTCCATTTCGTTCGTCGTCCTCCTGTATTGGACCTCCATCACCATTGATGCCAGTTTAACGAATGCAGCTGCATCTAATGTCCCTCGTAATACTGTCACGTCGGAGATATCGATACCAGCGTCGGCACATCATGAGAACGACGAATGCAGGAATGTGACCACTGACAATAGAGAGGGTACAATTCATAATTTCATCGCACTTGAGATCACTATGCATAATCCGAAAATTTATTTTTTTCTGTTTTTTTCGAGTTGCAATCATTTTAGTCAAAGTGACAAAATACATTGTATAGGTCTCGTGTCTGTACAGGTACTGGATTGTCAGTGGTCAGCCATGGATCCGGTTATCCTCATTCGCCGATAGTGCCTCCAACCTTTCTGTACGGAGCTCTTACCTGCCAACCCTATCAAGGAATTTATGTGAATCACATCTACTTTCAACTCGCAAATGCCTTTTTCCTATTGTCACACCTTGCACCAAGCGGCATACATGGTGTACTCTATTTAAGGTGCACTCTACTCGTGGGCTGTGCCTTTCTTGCTTTGTGGGGCTGGACAATAGCTTGCTGGCTGGATGCTGCTCTCTGGAATGCTCTATTTGTTGCCATCAACTTCGTCCATGTATGCACGCTTCTTTACAAGCTCAGGCCTATCAAGTTCACAAGAGAAATTGAAGAGGTAAGCGAAGATCAAGAAAATGATGATGTGGGAATATTAATTATTAAAAAATTAACATACTAACTTATTTGAAATGTAATACATAGCATTAATATACACACACACACACACACACAACACACACGTGCGCGTACTCACACGTTATTCAGCATAATGATGCGCACGATTAAGACGGTTCGGATAATTAAAAAAAAATGCATTTTTTTTTTTCATAATATTGAAAGAGTCGTTAAAATGAATTCAATGGATTATCGGAAATATTAATTGATATTAAATATCAAATTTGCAACATTATTTTAATAATGGTACTTATAAATTCTGACTAGAAATGTTAATATCAATATTGAAAGCTGTTCATTAAACTGTTTCCAGATTGTAAGCACATAATATTCATCATAAATATCTATCAATAAAGAAAAATTATAATTTATATAAATAACTTTGGATCTAAATAGTATAATAACTGCTATTTATTAAAGAAAGCAAAACGTTGTGTTACAGAAGGAATCAAGTAATTTGGATATTTGTATAAATCAATAAAACATCAATAAAAACTGATATACATTGAATTCATCTTAAAAATTCTTACAATATTATTTAAAAAATTCCATGGTGTTACTTTAAAAAAATCAAAATAACTTTAAGTTTCTATAAAAAAAATTTTTTTTTGAGGCTTCTGAGTCCTCAGCGAGGAACTCTGCGTTGACGGTAGCGACGTACCGTCCGTAGTGAAAAATAGAAGCTCATTCATTCTTGTTCATCTTATTCTTGTCCTCGTTTATCTTTATATAAGTGACGTGAGCAACGAAATTTTTTATTACGGTTATTTTCGTTATTATGTTCATTATTATGTCTCTCGTGCAGGTGTGACGTGTTTACGTACTTATCAGATTCGTAAAAATGAGCGGCAACTAAGATTATCTTCGGACATGTAAAAGCATTTTTTTTTTTCACTTCTTTTAACAGCTGTCAAATCGTATGTTTTCTGCCTAAACAGGCTTCATTTCACGTGTCTTTTATAGCTATTTATTGACTACCAGGAAGGGAAAGGATAGCAGCCGCCCATTTTCACAAGTATCTTAAAGCCATATCAGATGTTATTTTAATCAAATATCTATATTTGCAAAACTATCGTAATAAACTTTATTGTGTTATTTCTTGCCTACGTCACGATTCCAATATGGCGCGGACTACTCAGGAGCCTTAAATTTCGCTTGTAAATTGTAAATTACATGAAACAAATAAATATTCATCTTTCAACATATTCTCTCTCTCTCTCTCTCTCTCTCTCTCTCTCTCTCTCTCTCTCTCTCTCGCGTTGAAAGTCTTAAAAATCGTGCGGACTGTAATGCTGAACACTCTACGTGGAAATCTTATATTCGTGTGTATGTATGTGTGTGTGTGTATATATATATATGTATATATATATAATTAGAATTATTATAATATATTCATAAATAAGCAATTTTATGCTTTAGAAATTCTTGTAGTATAATTAAATATATGATGTGATTTCTATATAATTTGCTTCTTGTTTGATTGCAGCATTTGTATTATATATAGGTTTCTGATTTATCTCTGCACTGTTATTACAAGCAATGTCTATTTAATCTTTTATGAATTCAAGATGTATTATGAAATCTAATGCTGAAATCAATTATCTATTCTATTTATAGTATAACTTATTCCTAATTATTAACAATACAATTTATAATGCAATAACAAATGATATACTAACAATGCAAATAATATCAATAAAGTTTTAATTGAAATCCTTAATGTATTAATTTATTTTTTCATTTGAAATTGTTGGTCAATGAAAATATTTACAATTGTCTTCCTTTATATAGGTATATGTTGCAGTATTCCAGCCATTACGGGTGTCTCGTCATCAATTCAGAAAAGTATTAAATTGCATGAAGGTCATTCGTCAGTTGAAGTATCAAGAAGTTTATGCACAAGAAAAGGTGACCAAAGTCGATTCTTTATCGTTGGTGCTGTCGGGGAAGTAAGACCTTATTTTTATTTAAATTCCCTAGGCATATTTGTTGTTGCGAGAGTTATCTATTAAATTATAGAGTTATTTATTAAATTATATTTATCTTTCTTTCTCTTTACAGACTAGTTGTCTCACAAAATGGGAGAGCATTGCATATTGTCTTCCCACATCAGTTCCTAGATTCTCCAGAATGGTTTGGTGTCTCGACAGACGAATATTTCCAGGTAAATCATTTATATCAAGCTTTCTTCTGCGGTATTTTTTATTATATATATATTTTATTATTGATATAATTCAAATTCTTATTTGATAATTTCAATATAATTGATATAAATATTTGATATCACTTTCTGTTTTGTATAGGTGTCAATAACAGCTATGGAAGAATCAAGGATATTGTTATGGCATAGAGACAAACTAAAGTTAAGCATAATTAGCGATCAATTCTTGCAGGCAGTGTTTGATCACATTCTGGGCAGAGACGTAGTTAAGAAATTAATGCAGGTATTAATTTTTTTATTACCTTTTTTTAAATTAATAATGTTTTTTATGCTATATTGTTTATTGAACTATAAAATTAAATTTAATAAAAAATTAATATTTGTAATATTGTATCGCTCTGTAATGTTTATTTATGATAGGTGAGTGAAACAATGGCTGCTAGTAGTCATCAGCAGCAGAACGGACAAATAATCGGTCTGGGTGGAATTGGAGCCTTAGAAAATGATGCTGATACAAAACTTTTTGTTGTAAAAAAGACTGGTGATAGTCAAGGCATTACTGCTCTCATCAGTCGTCAACTTCAAGGTACGTATTTGCGATTTTTACTTTTGGATTGAAAACTTGCAAGATTCGATCGAAAAATACGTATGGTAATACGTATGTTTTTCTTTTTGTATTATTACTTAGAATTTCCATTTTCATTGCTATGTTTTAATATATTAGGATATATAGTTTCTTAAAATGAAGGAAATTATATCTATACTGTATATTTTTAATAAATTTTTGTCGGTAATTCTTTCCTATAGTTAGCAAAATGCACATTTCTCACATTATTCAAGCATGCGCATGTTTTGTATGCATCCAGATTTTTTCTTATTTTTGTAATATTCTTATTTTAACACGACTTTACGTAATATAAGTATAATTTTACTCATTATATATAACTATTGTCTTATTTATCATGTTATTAGAATTTTTCTCTGATGTTTCATAAAATAATTTTATATTGTCATTTTTATAAGTCGTATACTTTCTATTTCAAAGTAATACAGCTTTATTATAATGTCTTTTTATATCCATGGAGTAATGTATAGTGCTTTATACATACTATAAATTCTCGTATTTATTTATATGCACTTTTATTATAATTTTGCATCTACTTTGATTTTGCTTCGAAAATAGAAGAGAGAATGCCGCTGCTGTACACAACTCAAGAAATATTGAATAACACCCTTCATCATACAAACCACCTATGTGTACCATCTTGTACATTTCTCCCACACCCTATACCGTACAACGTGCAGACTTCACTGTAATATCCTTATCCTACTGATCGTGCAACACTCTAGCACAAAAATCATATGTGATGTACATGTTATGTTCCTGCAATGGATGCATATATATTACACAAATGTCGCAGTGTAATTCCATTAACTGTTCTCCCTGGATATTGTACCAAGAGGTGAGTTCTTCTATGCTTTCAAAAATTTTTATATGTAATAAATCTAAATATATATAAAGCAATATCCATAGACCAGTTATGTTTTAAGCACACAGTGTTTCTACAAATTTGTTTAACTTCGAAAACTAATAGTAACATTTACACACACACACACACACACACACACACACACACACACACACACACACACACACACACACACACACACACATATATATATATACACACTATAATACTAACTAAAAAGAAAATAATATGTATTTAAATATATAGGTAGTTGCGTGTCATTTTTCTTTTTTTTTTATATTGTTTAAAAATATAAAAATTTTTTTTTCTTTATAAAAACGATTCTTACAAATTTTCTATATAAGAAAAAAAAATTATAGTAATAACATGTGATTATTTCAAACGTATCTATTTCTCAAAATTAATTTTTTTACATTATGATTAAAAACAATTTAAAAAATTTCTTAATTTACAGCGGCAGGAGACCCGAATGCTTGGAGATTGGGAAGAATCGAAGAGACTGATCATGAAACACCCGTTTAATGGAAAAATTATTAAATCGATGTCATCCTCGACAGTCAATATAACATAACATCGGTGTTTTTACATAACGCAATTACAGCAAGCTGATATTCATTGTGACTAAATAATGTGCATATTGAAACTATGCGTAGAAAAAAATTGAACGTTTTCTTGCCAATTAATAATTTTCCCAATGGCTAGTCAACCATATGCGATAATAAGAAAAAATTCCATCGTTTTGTAGAGTATGATGAATTCCATTCTAGTTTATAAAGCAATCTAATCAATAAGTTTATGCTTCCAGTATATTTGTTGGGTATGCTTGATATTGAATTTAAAGTGCGGCTATTTATGATTATAACTTTGATATTTCGGTATGTTGTGAATGAATAATAGATCAAGACTTTGTAAGTGTATGCAAGGATAACAAAAAATGAGGGTGACATACAGCGGCGTAACTTCTGTTAATGCGAGCTCTGTGATGTCGCAATGGTACTTGAGAAATAGTCAGGGAGGCCTAAAGAAACTAATTCTTTCCCATACCCAGAAATAGTGCCTTTTTACTTACATTTCCTTAATGTTTCTTAATGTTTCCATGGAGAAAATATGTACAATATATTACTATATATGCTATATGACATATTTATCCAATGTATCTAGTAGATTCTCCAAATGTTGCTGTATTACATGTTTGAAGATCTATGTTATGATACTGTTAAGTAACCGATGTTCACAAGTCAAAGAGGCATAAGAAGTTACGCCATTATTAATGCATTGAACATTACAAAGTATGATATAAAGAACATTGTTGCGAGATTCATATCGCTATATCGCTATTAGAGACGCCGAATCATGCATATAACTTTCGATATTTAAAATATTACAGATTGCTACAAAGTAACATTATAATTATGCTCACAAATTTAATTATTTCATTATTGCTCTGTTTGTTTGTGAACAGTGCATATGGTATCGATTGTTTTTGTATAATTGGATAAGCGAAAATAAATACCTTAAGATGTAAAACATGTTACATAAAACAGATTGTTGGAAATTGTCTAAAAAATGTCAATAACTTAAAATTGAAAAAAAATACAGAAATCATATTTGAGATAATAAGGCTTCAAAGCAAAAATCGCTTCTGATGGCTAAAATATCTCGGTAATTAAACTATCAAATAATTACTTTGGAAACGACTTTGTTCAATCTTTAGAAATGTCATATTGAAAATTAGAAAATTGTTAAAAAATATCAATAACACGCTCCTACATCCTTAAAATTATAATACATACTTTAAGAAGACTTTTTATATGTAAAGTCATAGTTCCGAACAACACATGTAACATATTCTATTTCGGATATTAACGACAGTTTATTGCATAATGTAACAATTATTCTCCATTACATATACATATGCCTCATATCCGTGATGATATTTTGAACTGAAGATATCATTTTATGTAGCAAAGTAAATGAAATGAAATGTGTAGAAACATCTTTTGATATGTATAAACATAAAATACAGGACCACAAGAGTTAACGTTTTTTGCATATATAATCCATATATAAAAAACAGACGATTTATTACTTTCTATGAATGTGAGTTATTGAATCTTTGTTATTTATTATTTCTTATTGTTATGATTATTTTTGTACGTGAAAAATTGTTTTTAGTATATAGTTAGAGATAAGAGAGAGTGGTTGATGAGAGCTTGAAGAAATTAAATCATATTGGATACAATAAGAATGCATATAAAGTGGCAGTGCGAATAAAGAAAGTTAGTTTTAAAAATACAAATGATTTTTATTATACAAATCTTTGTCTCATCCCTTTTTCTTTAGTATATTAATATTTCATACATAAAATATACAAAGCAGTATAATGGAATCTAAAAACAATCAAGGAATCAAACCGAGGAATCAAAGATACGATTTAATTATTTCAATTATGTAATTGAAATATCATAATGTGAATGTATAGAAGCTGGAAAATATACTATTTATTTTTCAAAATAGATCTTCTACTGTCTTCCCAAATCTAAATTAATGTCTCTGCAAATTTTTTATAAGAGAAACATTACTTTATTTAAATCCATTATAGTAACAGGAAGAAGAGAAACAATTCGGTTCTAGCAAAACACATTTTTTTTGTTGCATAATTGAAAAGGATGCAGGTAATTGTAATAATATAACCTATATAAATATTTACTGTCAATTAAAATTCAATATTTTTATTATTTTCATGTTATGTAACGTTGAAATTAATAAATTCGAAATTCTACAGAACTGCATAATAAAAAGAAAAATATAAGGCTTGATAAATTAATATATCAATAAGAATCTTTAACCCCTAACTGGGCACGCCGTGGCACTAAATACGCCGCAAAATTTACTTTTCTGAAAAATCATTCATAATAGTCACAAGTCTTCTTTCTATTATCTACCTTTTGTATTCTTCATTTAACATCTCAACCATAAGACAGCGAAACTGCCGCATTTTTCCCATTAAATGGTTAGCCTTTTATTCATTTTAAAATCAGTAAGACACGTTTCGCGGCACGAAATACCGCGCGTGCCTCAGAACGTAAGTAAAATCTTGCTTATATAGATAATTATAATAATGCGAGATGTTGAACCATTTCTCACAATTTATTTTTACTCACATTAATGCTTAATATCTCTTTAGGCTAGAGTTAGTTATGTTTTAAAAAGCTCAAACAATATGAATTTTGAAACAATTTTAGAGACATTCTGGATTCAAATCCTGTCCTAAGTTTCCTATCATAAGTCTTAAAAATATCCTAAATTGAGAAATATTCTGTAAATACTTGGAGAGATGGAGGAAGTTGACATACAAGAAATAATTTATTTTAGTTGATTTTATTTCATTTTTATTTTTTAGTTGATTTTAATAGTTTATTTTATATCATTATCTTATAAGAATATTGTTATTTTCCATGTTTGACTTTAAATTGATGTCTTTATTTTTAAAACAATTATCATATTTTTAATTTTCTACTTACATCTAACCAAACTTTTATTTTTATAAGAAAGTAGACACAAAATTTTAATATTACAATTAAATTTTAATATTATATTTAATTATAAATATATTTTACTTATTTTTATGACTATTATTTAATTATTTATCCAATTATTATAACTCCGAAATAATAAATTTGTGATGCGGCACTCGCTGCCGCGCGCTCACTAACGTTCGGCCGGGAGGCGTGCTCACTTAAGGGTTAAATTTTATTATTCAAAATTTAGAATCGCAATTGCTTGGAAATGCAAAAGATTCTTAAAATTTTAAATATTTTCTTATTACTCATACATTAGGATCAGGATGTCTATTCAAACTCCTGAAAAAAAAGTTCTCTAAGAATTTCCTAATTTTCAAGGCAATTTGTTAAACAATATATAGATATGAACCGAGTACATGTTAACAAACTATAACAAGAAATATGGCCATTTTCTCGGCAAGCTCCTCGGCAAGATTCTTCTTGATTGCTAGATTTTCTAAATGAAATAAATTCAAATAGTTATATCACCAATTACGTGCCACTACAAGCGGTCTTCTAACGTAGTAATTTTATAACAATTCGATAATCCGTATTTTGATATCGATTAAAATCCCTTTTATTATCCCCCCTCCCTCCAGGAAATATATATAGCTGGGTATATTATACTTAGCGAACGAACACGAATGTGACATTCGTTGTATCATGTACTACGTTTACATGGCATTAATCCGGCTTAGTAACAACCGTAGTTAGTGAAATCTTGCGTTAGATTGATACATTCTTTTAAATCTAAAATTGTGGTCCAATTAAATACAAGAAATCACTAACTATGGTTGTTACTAAACCGGTTTAACGTCACCGTGTAAAGATAGAATAGTGTAAGGAGTCAATATGTGCTCGTCAGATAGACCTAATTTGAATCCAGTTTGCGCAGATATGGCGTTGGAACAAGAAGGGAGGGTGTGCGTCACGGTGGGGCCCGACCACGAACCAGTCGTGAAAACTCGCAATTATTTTTGCGAAAAAATACTACCTCAGCCAGGAATCGAACCTGGATCTCCTGCTTACCGGGCAGGCATCTTATCCTTTCGACTATCGAGGCATGTGATGATATTTATCGCAAATAACATGTTTAGAATAACACGTCACAATACAATGATACATATACATATACATATATTACAATATATATATATATATATATATATATATATATATATATATATACATGTATTCTTTCGAATCCCCACGACCGGCCTTTCATATTAGAAAATAATAGTAAAATAAACAAATTTGTGACTACGTGATATGTGATTTAATAATAGAGAATTTAATAATTATTAATAATAAAAGTCACAATAGTAGTTCTCAATTAAATAAATTCATTAATTGTCCTTTCTTTATTTTACTACATTTTGAATATCGCAAGAAAAACACTGATTGGCTAATATATTAATATGGTCGGCTACTTGTTTCACCATCCTCATTGGTCCATCCTTATTTTTATGCGCAAGAGCACACTTTGGCCGGTATTCATAGAGGTCCCAGATGCGCACATTTTCAATCGGACACCACTCACATCAGCCAATGATATAGGAATTTTCTAGTGAGCTATCTATCAAAAATTTTTTTATTTAATCGACCAATCGGCAATGTCTGATTGGATCCTTCATAGTCAGTTTTTATATTTAAGATTGCTTAAGTAAGCATACAGCTATCCTATTGATTGAAATGTTATCTTAAGACGATCTTAAATATAAGAATTCACTACAGGTGCATTGAGTTTCACGCATGATGTGCATGAATGGCAAGCGCATGGCATGGAATGCAGAATCCATTCCGTTTCTCTCCGGTTCTCAACACATTTCATGCATTAATCATACGCATCTAATAACGGAATAGATTCTATGCAATTCATGCAATATTGGAAACATGGATCAATATGGACGACATTGAATACTTTAACGACCTTTGTGCTCTAAGCACACGAATTCGCCGATTTAATTCTTTTACAATTTTGCCCTCTGAATTACTTGTATCCATGATGTAAAGAAACAAGGGCCGATATTCATAGAGGATGTTTCCGTTTCATGCATGAGGCACATGAAGGCATAGAAATTCGTTTCCGTTTTTCTTCATACGCACTTCTTGCATGCATAAGTCAGCTTGCCGCCAATTGCATGATTCCGTCTCTTCTTCCGATGCATGAGATCGCATAAAGTGCCTCACCTCGCGAGCTTCATGCAGGCTCATGCATAGAGCAAAATTGGAAGGATAACAAAAGTTCTGAATTTTGAAAATAAAAGATAAAATAAATACTCCAATTCTTTTTGGGAAAAAACAAAAATTATATACAATACAAACATCATCTGAAGAATATTATAAATGCTATAATATCAAAATATTATATAAAATTGACATTTTTTCATGTGCTTCATGCATGAAACGGAAACACCCCCTATATGACTATCGGCCCTTGTTTCTTTACAACATGGATACAAGTAATTCAGAGAGCAAAATTGTAAAAGAATTAAATCGGCGAATTCGTGTGCCTAGAGCATAAAGGTCGATTATGTAACTTTTCCCTTAAGGCGGAAACATGAAAAGTGAAAAGTTTCACGTGAACTTACGATCATATACGATTTCGCGGGGTCATATAACTCTCTTAAACTGTGAAACTTTTCACGTAAACTTTTTCACCATGTACCTTCGTGACGGAAAGGTAGAAATCTAGAGAATTAATAAATATTCTTCGAAATTAGAGAATATTAAGGCTGCGTTAGGATTAAATGTACATAATACATATACGATTGATTAGTAAAAGATATATATAATACTATATAATACTGTATCAATAAAATAATTTTCCTTAGCTATAAAACTTATGAAATTATGTTTCATGATTTCACTTTCCATGCATCCAAGCTACATACATAATCGCTATATGTGAAAAGTTTCACGTGAAATGTCAATGCGTGAAAAATAAAAAGTGAAAAATTTCACGTGAAGTTATATGATTGACCCCCAGATGTCTATACTAAACTAGATTTGTGGGAATTTGTTTGCCATCTATAGGATCCCACGTTCCTAGTATTCAAAATAACGATCTCGAAATGTACAAACTACACAACAACTTTATTTTTCTTACAATCTCACAATATATACTCAAACGAAAGCTGAAGTGAATTGCGGGGAAAAATATAATTTATTTAAATCTGAACTTGGGTAATATATATCCTAGGTTCGAAACCTTGCCTAAAGGCGTGTCCGCACGCGCGACTACATGTGGTGCTGCCACATAACTCTCCTCCTAATGAAAGAGATCTTTTGAAATCACTTGAATAATTACATACTAATTAAGTACTGTTTATAACAAAAATAATACATAAAGTTTTAACTTATACTAAAGCTTATGATAATAATGATAATAAATACGTTTATAATAAAATTATTATAGAATAATTAGAATAATTAAAGTTTTAACAATGGATTCCGCATGAGGTATTATTGTTGACACATTTTCTTTTTAGTGGTTTCCCCAGTACGCCTATTCTATTAAAAAATAAGAAATCAAATATATGGTTTGGCAGGAAAATAAAATTCTATATTGTAAAATATGATATATAAAGAATAAGAAAAACGAAAGAGCAATTCGTATAAAAATACTAATTTGATTTGATTGTGTAAACAATCCAAAAAATCAAATTAATATTTCTACTAGAGATGATATATCCACAGAAATTTTAAAAGAATTAGCTCGCATCAACGAGGATAGTGATGTACAAGAAAAGAAAAACATTCTTTGAACGCTTACTATCTCTGCTGATGCAAACCAGTTTTTCTAAAATTTCTATTGATATATCATCTCTACTAAAATCATGCATACAAGTAGAAAATAAAATTAATTTTCCATGACATCTAAACAAACAAAAGTTATATCGGTCATACTTTTATTTTTCATTTCTTCTCGAGTCATATATTTGATTCTTTTTAATAAAATAAGAAACTATTATCAGGAAACTAAGGAACTATTAAGTAAGAAAATTACTAAGAAAACCACTTTAAAAAAATATGCCAATAATAATATATACCTTACTAGATGATGTGGAAACCTATTGTTAAAACTTTAATTATTCTAATTATTATATAATAATTTTATTAGAAACATATTTATTATCATTAAATATCATAAAATATATTTAACACATAACACATAAAATATATTTAACACATAACACATAAAATATATTTAAAAAAATTTAATGTTTGTAAAAATAAAAATAATTTAATAAAAAAATTACTTCAATAATGATTTAGCGAAATATACAATTTGGACGCTTTTTTAATATGAAACGCTCCTGAAAGCGTGTGGCGATTCGGTCGTCGAGCTTCGAACGATAGTGGGAGGGGGGGAGAGCAGTAGGCGTCACCTTCAAAAGCCGATCGAAAAGGGCAACTAATTCCGAGCACTGCCGTAAAGCATTTCGGCTGGAGAAGCTCTCAAATCTTCCTTGTAGGAACATCGTAGACCGAGGAAAACTGTAGCCAAGACATGGGAGCGTCTCGTTTGACCACGTTGCGATTGACCATAGCCACTCACAGCAACCTAAGATGCCTAAAGATTTTGCTCTGTTCAAACGCTATGAGTGGTTGGTGGTCAATTGCAACGTGATCAAACGAGCCCCACCCCAAGACATTGACCCAATTTGACATATTTTGACACTTGATTTCCGCCTTCAACATTCCATGCCATCTCTCAATCAAGCCACTGGCGGATGATAGGCGGATGATTCTCTGCTTAGTCGTACCAATAATTTTACTGAGTGCATTAAATAGTGCTGACTCAAACTGAGTTCCCTGATCTGATGTGATTGTGGCGGAAGTATCAGAATGCGCTATCCATTGTGATATGAAGGCATTGCAAATCGTGTTAGCGGAAGTATCAGGAATAACTACCGGCCATCTTGAGAACCGATCAATTACTGTAAGACAATGTTTGTAGCCTTGAGATTCCACTAGCGGATCGATGATGTCAATGTGTATATGTTGGAAGTGCGCATTAAGCTCAAAGGTTGCCGGCTTCATGTGGGCATAGCGGCTAATCTTTGATCTTTGACAATTAACACAATTCCGAGCCATCTCATGAATCTCTCGGTGCATCTCTCGGGGGGGCCATACATAGCTGGCTGAAATAAGCCTATTCGTAATACGACCACTTGGATGTATTAAATCATGGAAGGCGTCAAATACTCTTTTCCTCAATGCTGTAGGAACGAACGGTCTGATGTCTTCAGTCGAAACCTCACAATAGAGTGGCATCTTATCAATATCGAATGTTAAGCTTCGTATCTTGAGTAATGTCGTAGTTGATTTTAAAATTTGTTGAAGCTCTATGTCCTTCACTTGTTTGGATGCTAATTCTTCCACAGGCACGATCACTGGAAAACGAATCGCATTAATCCTTGATAAGGCGTCGGCGACTGCATTTTCTTTTCTGACATGTTCAATAGTTGTTGAAAATTGGCTAATAAAACTTAATTGTCTAATTTGATAAAGAGATGCTTTCTCAGATTTTTTATTAATGCATAAATCAATAATTTGTGGTCTGTATACATGGTGAACTGAGTACTTTCGAGCAAATATCTAAAGTATTTAATACTATAGTACAGCGCTGACAACTCTCCGTCATACGTGCTGTACTACACTGCGTTAGTAGAGAATGATTTAGAATAAAATCCGAAAGGACAACTACCTCTGTCAAATTGTTTGACCACGCCGCCCATCGCTTTGAAGCGTCTGTAGTGAGGCGAAGAAGTATTCGAGATGCAGAATGAGCCAAGAGTGCCGCTTAATCACTCCTTTTTTACATAACTCAAAAGCCGCTAAGCTAGTTTTGTTCTAAGCATTGGTCTGTGATTTTTCTTCCTAACTCTCTGTAGCATGCAATTAAGTGCGTGAGCAGCTCCCTTAATGGGTGTTTTCCATTTAGTGACACAAGTTGACACAAGTATCATTTTGTCCTTGTTAATCATTGAAAGCCAAGAAAGATAGAACGATACTTGTGTCGACTTGTGTTACTAAATGGAAAGCACCCAATATAGCGTCGGTAAAAATTAATTACACCGAGAAAGCGGCAAAGCTCTGAAACAGTTGTTGGTTTGGAACACTTCACGATAGTTTCGACTTTATCTTGCAAAGGTCTTGAACCCTCACTTAGTTATTTCGTAGAAAGACATTTGGAGCGCCAAAAACGCATTTTGCGACATTCAACTTCAATCCGAACATTTTAAGTTATAGAAAAATTTGTTCAAGGTGTTGCAGATGCTCTTCTTTGTCTTTTGAAGCGATTAATATGTCGTCTATATAGACATAGCAAAAATCGAAATCTTGAAGCACATGGTTTATAAATCTCTGGAAGATTTGGGGAGCATTTTTAAGACCAAAGGTCATTCAATTAAATTCGAGTAACCTAAATAGCGTAGTTACTATCGTCGTAGATATACTAGTTTTAGCGACCGGAATTTGAAATCTCGTCATGTTCTTATCAAATCCAGAGTCGAAAAAACCTTTTTTCCATAGGAAGTATGAAAACTCTTGGACGTGCGCGATAGGATACCTCTGGTATAGTGATTGCATTTAATCGACGGTAGTCGCTACAGGGACGCCAATCACTTGATGCCTTCTGAACTAAATCCATGGACTTTTCGATAGTTGACAGATTCCTTGCTTAAGCATGAATGTGAACTCTGCACGCGCGATCTTCAGCTTTTCCAAGTTTAATCAACGAAACCGTTCAACCACTGGTGGACTCCTTGTTTGTGATGCTTAATAGGATGCTCAATCATTGCTACGGGCTGTGCTGCTCTGGTTCTCAGGAAATCGTAATAGAATCTCGGCAAATTCTGAACTCTGTAGTAAAAATGAATAAAGCTACTGGGTCGGAAACCGGACATAGCTGTCCGTTAGTAGAGAGACCAGTAGAGATGGAATCCACGAGGCATCTCCTTTTCAAATCCACGAGTAACCCAAAATGCTTAAGGAGATCTGCCTATGATGACGTAAAGTATGGCTGCGATATGGAATGTTCATCGAGAGCGTCCTAGACGCGCACATTTTCAATCGGACACACCATTCACATCAGCTGATGCTTAAGAATTTTCTAATGAGCCATCTATCAAAAATTTTTTTATTTAATCGACCAATCGACCAATGTGTCCGATTGGACCTCATCCTGTCCATTGGGAGCGTCCCGCTTGATCACATTGCAATTGATCATAACCACTCACAGCGACGGATGGCTAGAGGTTTTCCTCTGTTCAAACGCTATGAGTGGCTATTGGTTAATTGCAATGTGGTCAAACGGGTTCCACCTATATCCATCGAATAGATCGTCGAATACCGAGACAGGTGACCCATTTGACCACGTCCCGATTGACCACTAGTCACTCACAGCGCTTGAACAGTGGAAAAATTTTAGACGCTGATCTCTGTGAGTGGCTAGTGGTCAATTGGGACGTGAAGGTCAATCATGTAACTTTATGTAAAATTTTTTACTTTTCATTTTTCATTTTTCACCTTGACATTTTACGTGAAACTTTTCACGTACAGCGATTATGTATGTAGCTTGGATGCATGGAAAGTGAAATCATGAAACATAGTTTCATAGGTTTTATAGCTAATGAAAATTATTTTATTGGTACAGTATTATATACATCTTTTAATAACCAATTGTATATGTATTACGTATACTTAACGCAGCCCTAATTTTCTCTAATTCCAAAGCATATTTATTAATTCCCTAGATTTCCGCCTTTCCGCCACCAAGGTACATGACGAAAAAATTCACATGAAAAATTTCACATTTTCATGTTTGAGAGAGTTACATGATCCCGCAAAATCGTACGTGATCATAAGTTCACGTGAAACTTTTCACTTTTCACCATTTCCATCCTAGGGGAAAAGTTACATGATTGACCCCGTGGTCAAATGGGTGTCATCTACCGAAACTCAAGAACAAGAGTTTCTCACCGAATGTGTCGATTGTACTTCCATTTGCTAAAGAGTTTCCTTGAGCTTGGGCTGTGTCTACAGCTGTGTTACCTGCAGCTTTCGAAAGTACCGAGATGTCCGCCCCCGAGATATCCACAAGAAAGAACGTTCCGGACATCCTGTCTCTAACATATAGGCGGTTTTGCACAGCACAGCCATCGTCTACCGTCTATAACAGACGATGGCTGGGGAGGTTAGTTTCCTTGAATGAGCACGGTCTAATACATTTCACTTCCTTCCCACCAAACCGGCGGTGATAATAGCATTCCTTTACTATAGACTCATCTATTACCGATTCAGACTTGTCAGACTTGATCCTGCGAGATGTTGATCTTCTTTGTTAGGTCCGTTCCATTCGTTCTACCCTTGCACTGAGCGCCTCTTTACTTTGAATAAGTTCTACGAGGAGAGAACTCGCTTGCTGATCCGGTCTGTTTGCAAATCTGCTGCCGGCGTATTGTGGGACCGTAACGGGAGAGATACAAGGAGTTTGGATCTCTGCCATCTTATCCGCCAAAGATGCTAATAACGCTTCGTCTAAGTCAGCCGCAAGTCTTAGAGCGGAAATCGTTTCTTGTGATCGAGTAGGTAGCCGTTGGATATAGATTCAACAATTCAATATTGAAGTTCTCTCCACCGAGAACCTTTATTTCGGCTAACAGACGGAATCGAGTTCCAAACCGGTCATCAGTTTTCTTAGCCTCTGGTCTACGAAAATTGATCCCGATAGCAAAACCTGCAACAATTTTTTAGCAGAACCTACTACCAATATTTGATGACAAAAAAGCAACAAATTGCAGAGTCTGTAATATTTGACGATGTGAGCAAACTATCCTCAAAAATATCAAAATCTTACCAACATGCTATGCCAGCAGATTAGCAGCAAAAATCGAGCAGAGCTTGTCATTACGCATATTTAAACACAATAATTGGAAAACTACCGCTAGATGGCGTCCGTTTCTCGCATGCAAAATTGATCAAACTTTCTATATAAGCGAAATCATAATCAAAATTTAAACATGCATTTATTATTTACGTATTTTTATGTATGTGTTTGATGCAAGACGTAATCGTCCAACAAAGGCAAACTCTGCTCGATTTTTGCCGCCAATCTGTTCGCATAGTATGTCAGCAAACTCTGCTTAGTTTTTGCCAATCTGTTGGCATAGCATGTCAATAGGCTCTGCTCAGTTTCTGTCGCCAATCTGTTCGCATAGTATATTAATAGGCTCTGCTTGATTTTTGCCGCCAATCTGCTAGCATAGCATGTCAGCAGGCTTTGTTGACAAATCCCGAGCCTAATGCGGACACAGATGGCTATGGATTTGCAGTCAATATCTGATTGAATTTGTTGCTAATCTGCTAGCAAATTGCTAATATTTTGCTTGCTGGGGAGTAATGTATGAGCAGAGTGTTTTAAATTTGTCATACTTGCCTCCCTAAAGGGGCTTCTATATGATTCTTGCCACGACGTTCAAAGCGTCTCTGTTAAGCTTGCATATAGTCCCGTGAAATTTTGAATTGTCGGAAATAATCTGGCACGTGAAATTGCGATTTCGCCTGTGAGAACCAGAGTTCGGGATGCTCGTGCCAAAAAGGCAAAAGCTTTACATCACGAAGCGTATCAATCCTCTGCTTAGCAATAAGTCGCCCGCCGATAAAGAACTAAAGGCTGAGTGCGTTATGTATTCTTGCCTATATCTGTTGTTCTGGGCTATTACTTGGTCCACCGTTGTCGTTGTTCATTGTGCTCTCTTACTCTATTTCGAGATCACGGGGTCACTAATGTGGGGATTTGTTTGCCGTCTTTAGGATCCCACGTTCCTAGTGTTCAAAATAACGATCTCGAAATGTACAAGCCACACAACAACTTTATTTTTTTTTTACAATCTCACAATATATACTCAAACGAAAGCTGAACTGAACTGCAGGGAAAAACGTAATTTAACTTATTCAAATCTGAACTTGATAATATATTCTAGATTGGAAACTTCGTCTAAAGGCGTATCCGCATGCGATTACATGTGGTGCCGCCACAGATTGTTAACATGGGTGTTTTCCAGCAAGAGACACAGAAGGACACAGTATAAGTGTCGGTCCACACAATAAGTATTTAATCTTTAAACCGTAAGAAATTCACCAATCATAATCGATTATTCTTTTCATATTCGATACAGTGAATTATTTTATCCTTGTTTAATATCAATAAACAACAAGGATGAAATGATTCACTGTGTCAACTTTGTCTCTTGTTGGAAAACGCCTCATGTTATTATTGAGATAGCGTTGCTTGCATCCGATAGGGTTTCTGGTGTATTCAAAAAAATGGCCGCTGCCGTCACATATTTAAAATAATTATTGTGTGTAATATTTAACAAAGTTTTGTAATAATTATTGTTTCACTTAAATAAATTGTGTAAATTATAAAAATAATATTAATATTTATAAATAATATTTATTTTAATTATTGAATAATCAGAAAGCCCATTTAATTGTAATAAATAATATTTAAAAAATATACATTAAACTTAACATATAATAAAATTATATATCATGTTAACATTTAAAACGTTTCCTCTTTCTCGCAGCTTCCCGATCGGCGTATTTCGCGGAATAGCGTCGGTCGGGTGTGGTCAGGATTATTCGGAGAGAAATAAAATATCGAGCAACTACTTCGTTATATACAAGTATTTATATTAAAGCTATTTATTATATAAGCTATTATTATATAAGCTTATTTATTTTAAAGCTAATCTGATGTATGTACAATATTTACAGTGTATTTTCCTGGAATCTGATTTTACATTATTTCGCGAAAAGCGTAGCGGATTCCGGGAATCGTTACAATAGACTTCGCTCGCGGTCTGTTCCGGCGCGTTTGCGTTGGTAGACGCGGTGCGGGCGCGACGGTGCGCGGGGTCTCGGAGCGCGTGTTATGGTCGATCAGCTGTTCGCACGTCCAGTTTTCCGCTCTCGTCAGGCTGAGATTGGGATGTTTGAGTTGCGCTGTGGCTGAGATGCAGGAAGCTCCTTGCTTCTTGACCGTTAGCGGAGGATGGTGCGCACAAGGGCTTGCTTTTAAAGCCCAGGTTAAGAAGCTCCTTAACCTGTGCGCTTTGGTGAGGGGAGCGATCGGCCAGAAGTTCCTGGTGCGTTAGGAAGCATCCTAGATCGCTTGTGTTGGATAAGAATAGAAAATATCGAGAGCAGTACAGCGATGTTTCGCCGGTGATAGTCCTGATCATCCACCGGAATCGCTTAATATACCCGAATCGGCCGTCGGTCGGGAGTAGTCGGGTACAGGTCGGTCGAACTCGGGTCGGGGGCGATTCCGGGGATGATCTCGCCAGAAGCTTCGAGATAATTCGTTGAACGCGCTCGGTGATTTCGCGAAGATGCTCGGTGGCGCGGGCCGGCGGTGACCCAATCGGCGCGTCTATTGTTTATCCACGCTCTGTACACGTGAAGCCGTGCGATTTCGATTTCTCTACGTCTGGTATTCGACGTGAATTTACCCGACGGTGAGATCACGAGGAGATCGCCGTGTCGGTACCGACGGTTGATCGATCGGGGACTAAGAATTTTATGTTTATAAAATTCGCGAATATTATTATAATGGGGGTGATTCGGTCGTTACATATATATATATATATATATATATATATATATATATATATATATATAAAATATAAAAAAAAATGTAAAAAACTATAAACGTCATGAAGAGTGCAGAACATGAAAGAGTTTGCAGAACATAAAAAAAATGTAGTTCAACATAATAAAAAGAAAAAAGAAGCAAAATATTAAAAAAAAATAAAAATTATTACAAAAATTTAAAAAGTTAATTATTATAAAATAAAATGAGTTTAGTCAATCGATGACATTGAAAGTTAATTGGAGTAATTTCCTTATTCAATTTATTCGAGTATAAAAACATTCTTATTGTTAAATATTGCTCGCATATCGCAGTTATTAGTTGAACACGGTGTGGAATCTAGTCCAATTTCTAATTCGTCGAAACATCTAGTATCTAATAAAAATACATTTGTATTTAATACAAATTTTCTTGTTACTTTAGTAACAACTTTATTGTATATACCTCTTTTTAGAATGTGCATATGGCTGTCTTTTATTAAACGGAAAAATTCATATATTTTGAAGCCATTTTTTTCAAATAATCTTCTCTTTTAGTTGGAAATCTAAAATATTAAAAATTTCGTTTTCACCGTAATCTATAAAATTGCATTAATCACTATTTATGTTTCATGAAACATTTATATATTTATTATAAATGTAAAACTTATTTTAATAGACTAATACCATCTTTTTTTATTACGATACTTTGCAACAAGATACTGGCATTTTTACAGAAATTTAATGGCCATACATACACTGACGCTGTAAGATTCAAACAAGTATCACGTTACATACATAAGCTGCCGCCATTTTCTCGCATACACTCGGAAACCGCATGTGACGCAAATCCAAAGTCCTAATTAGCAATTTAGTTTAACATAGACATCTGTAGCCTAGAGTGCGATGTAAAAATTATGTGGAAAATATTGTATTTTCATATTCGGATATAAAGCTTAAAATTTATTTTCGGTAAATTATTAAAACAATTACATAAATAAATTGGAAAATAGACAAAATTAAAAATTTTAACGCGATTAACAAAGTATTGAAAATTATGAATAGAATTCCAAAAATGGTCCATCTCCTCTTTTGATAAAACTTTTTCAGAAGCTTTATTTTGGAATATGTAAAATAATACCACTAGAGATCTCGTTTAATCTTATAAGCAAGAGAGGTAGAAAACAGCTAGATAAACAGATTAAATGTAAATTGTTGATTTATTCCTATATTGTATTGTAATAAACTAAAATTGACATTTCTTTTGTATTTCCTTTTATATTTTCATCATAACTTTTCAATAAATTTGTAAATAATCTATGTTTATATAACAATTTTTTTCTTCTTTAGGCTTATATATTCTGCAAATTTAAAGGTTGACTTATCTTATGTTGTAATTTGAATCGTATAATGTGAAATCTCACTCGGTATAAGCCCGGTATAGACTCTATTTTGAATAACGACTTTGCTTCAAACAATCCAAATAAGTATTGATTTGGTATCAATACATGGCCTCGACATTTCTTTCGACAATATGAGCGGGTACTAGACGATTCGTCGCGAAAGAATCAGTCTGTGCCTGTACACAGCCTGTACACAGAGAACTGATATAGAATAAAGAGAAAATATAATAACTCTCTTCCTTTTTCTTTTCAAACTCCACCTACAGCTTTCAGAAGTGGAATTCGAAGTGAAATAGTTGGATCCTTAATCCTCGAGTGAACACACGCGTTTTCGGCGCGATCGATAAAGACTGTTGAGAAAAGAAACGTGCGCGATTGTCGCTGTGTATCGGCAAAAATTGCGCTATTGTGTCGCGAGCGTAGACATTGCATCGGTAATGGCAAATGAAGAGTATTGTCTCCAGTTGAAGGAACTGTTGCGGGAGAAAGGTCTCCCAACAACGGGCAATAAGTCCGATCTACTTCTGCGTTGGGGAAGCAACGCCTTTAATGCATCGGGCGAAACACATCAAATGGCGACTGCTATTGAGGAAAGGTAAACAGAGAATGTTGCGTCGTGTAACGGGGACGTTCGATGCGAAGAGGCTGCCCGGGATCCTGCGCAAGAAAGAGCTCGCGAATATTTCAAGTTCGAGCTGATTCGGCGTGAGAGAGACATATTGCGGCAAGAACTCGAATTGAGGGCGCGAAGCGGAGTTGAGAGATCGGATAACCTCAAGTGACGTTCGAAGTCCCGTGGCTACGACATAAGAATGATCAAGGACCTGCTGAGCGAGTTCGACGATAGCGATTATTGGAGAAGGAAACAACAAGTTGGATTGTTGCGCAAAACCTATAATGTAGACGACAATGCAACGAAGGCGCTGGTAATTTGAAAGGAAAAGCTTTAAGTTGATTTCACTCGAAACCCGACATAAGTCTGAACACAATTAATCTCTTGAAATGAAGAAGATGTTCGACCATCGTCCGCAAACTCGCGTTGAGGAAAGAATTTGAGCGTCGAGTATAGCAGGCCAACGATAGCTTTATCAAATACCATAACGATAAAGTGATTTTAGCGAATCGAGTGCTAATCGAGTCGAGCGAAATCATCGATTATATAATCGATGGTATACCAGATCCGAGATTGCGAAACCAGGCAAGATTGCAAAATTTTGAGAGCGCATCCGAGTTGACGAAAGTGTTCGAAAAGATCATCCTGAAGACTCCTTTGAGATTCGAACGAAACATTATGGGAAAGGAGCCGATGAAGCCGAGGAAAGACGTTAGGGCGGCCGTTCCCGAGTGTGCTGATACTGTCATGGCACAACGAGGGATGAGATGCTTCAACTGCAAGGGAAGAGATCATTGTGCAGCCGAATGTAGGAAAACGCGGACCGTCGCTGAAGGGAAGGCCAACCATCGCTCTAAAGGTTCGAGGGACGAGTATACTGGATTGTCGACTCAAATGAATTTAATCCAGACGATTAAAGATGTCGAACTGTATGTAGTATCCCTCTTTGTTACGAGATCATCGATGACGAAGGTAACACACGTCAATATTGTTGTAAAGCCGTTGTTGATACCAATTCGCCGATTAGCTTGATAAAATCAAATTATGTGCTAGTTAACTGTCGTCTTCCTATCGTAGAGAATAATTGTCAATATAGCGGCATCAACAATTCGCGGATCGAACTATTAGGAATCTTCGAAAAACCCGTTAATATTGATGATGTCGACGTGCATGTCAAATTCTTTATCGTTCCGGATATGACTATGAGTATCCCAGCGTTGTTAGACAGGGATTTTATCTCGAATCCTGCGATAAAAATAGAGATAGGCGAAGCGTTGTGAATTTTACGAAACACGTCTGATTCTTCGTTTGAAGTCGACTTTATTGAGCAATTGTTGCACATTGATTATGTCGACAAAAGCGAACTGCAACTACATGTTGGCCCTGGTGTTTATAATGACGCGGTAGTTAGGTTAAAGAAAGTTTATGCTGATGTGTATCTCTCCAACAAAGAGTTGCAACTATTGATACACGAGCCTGAGATGAACATATACTTAAAGCATGAGCAGCCTATTAGTTTTCGAGCGCGACACAGATAAATCAAAGCTTCGAGTCATATTAGATGAGCTAATTAAAGAAGGGATAATTAGAGAAAGTTCCTCCCCTTATGCTAATCCGATAGTGCTTGTTCGGAAAAATAATGGGAGCCTAAGACTCTGCGTTGACTATAGAGAATTGAATAAGATTACAATCAAAGATAATTTTCTTACCCCGATAATCGAAGATCACTTAGATAAATTAAAGGGTAAAAAATTTATAGTAGACTAGATCTGAAAAACGGATTTTATCATATACGGATGGCTGAACCTTCCATCAAGTATACTTTCATTACGCTTATGGGACAGTTCGAATTTTTAAGAATGCCGTTTGACTTGACTAACGCGCCGCGTGTTCCAAAGATATGTATATAACATATATAAGCCAATGATTGAGAGAGATAAAGTCCTGATATACATAGATGATATATTAATAGTTACGGAGGATGTGGATGAATATTTGATTATTTTACGCGAAGTGTTGGAGATCGCGCGACGGCATAAGCTTCAGTTTCGGTTGGACAAATGCTTTTTTCTATATGATAAAATTATTTACCTAGGGTATTCTATCGATCAAAATAGTATTCAACCAAGCACGACAAATATTGAGTCGATTGTTAACTATTCGCTCCCGCGCAGTATCAAGAAAGTCCAGCACTTTATAGGATTCACTAGTTATTTTCGGAGGTTCATTCCGAAATTTTCTGTTATAGCAAAGCCATTGTATGACCTATTAAAAAAGGGCACTGAATTTAAATTCGGTATCGAGGAGAATAACGCATTTGATACATTGAGAGAGCATTTGTCCAATAAACCAACCTTGGTTAGATGATCTACAGTCCGACTGCAGTCACGGAATTGCACTGCGATGCAAGCGCAAGCGGATTCGACGCCATCCTATTACAAAAGCAGGATGACGGACGTTTTAGACCTGTATCATATTTTAGTCATAGGACGATGCCCGTAGAGTCTCGATATCACAGCTTTGAGCTGGAGTGCTTGGCTACGGTATACGCAATAAAGAGATTCGTATATTTGACCGGAATCCGATTTAAAATTGTCACTGATTGTGATAGCTTCCGATTTACTCTTAGCAAATAAACGGTCAGTCCATGGATAGTACGGTGGACTATGTTTCTCCAGCAGTATGATTATGAAATAGTGCATCGATCCGGTAACGCATGGTGCACGTAGACGCCCTTAGCTGATGTAATAGCATCTTATTATTGGAAGGAAATAGAAGTTTGAACGAATTCTGTCAATAAAACAAGATCAAGATTAAAAAACATGTAAAATCCGCGGTAAGCTAGAGAAGACGGATGACAAATCGTACGAATTGCGAAATGGACTCGTTTACCGTAAAATAAATAATAAACAAAAATTGTTGTTCTATGTGCCGGAATCTATGGAAGATAATACGTTCTTGTTACGATGATCTTGGTCATATGGGCATTAGTAAGATGATCGCAAGTATTACAAAAATATACTGGTTTCCCGATATGTAATAAAAGGTGAAAAATTATATAAATAACTGCTTAAGATGCAGAATCTCGCTGCCGAATGGAAAACCGAAAGGATATCTGCACATTATCCCGAAAGGAGATCTACTGTTTCAGACTTATCATATAAATTATTACGAACTGCTAGAAAAAAACCGGAAAAGACTAGATATAATGTCAATCGTAGATGGTTTTACTAAATTTATACTTTATTCTTGTAAGTCCACTTCTTCGAGATTTTAAAACATGTAAAAAGTTATTTTCGAGATTATAGTAAACCGCGACGTTTTATTAGTGATCGCGGCAGCGCATTCACGAGTGACAAATTCAAAAATTTTGCCAAGAATTAACAGACCATGTCTTGGTTGCTGTAGGCACACCATATGCCAACGGGCAAGTAGAAAGATTCAATAGAATGTTAACTCCCATGATTGCAAAGTTAAGCGATGATCCAAAAAATAGGATCAAATACTTCAAATAGTAGAATTCACGATAACAATACGATAAGTAGAGCAACCGGAAGTACTCCTAGCCGATTATTGTTTGGTCTAGACCAGCTCGGACAAATCAACGATAATTTGCGCTTAGTTTTAAACGATCAGAGTGCGAACGATCGCAGTTTATTAGAGCTAAGGAAAACCGCTGCAGATAAAATAATTGACAACCAAGTTATGAGTAAAAAAATGTATGATCGTATACGCATAAAGTGGCGACTACTTATAAAGTAGAAGATTACATAATGATTGTGAATGTCAACACTACCCCGGGAGCAAACAAAAAACTCCGAAATATAAAGAATCGTATATCGTAAGAATCGTATACGAGGTCTTAGATTCGGATCGCTATGTTGTGCAAGACATTCCGGGATTTCAGATAACGCACCGTATAACGGCGTGGTGTTTGCAGATCGGATAAAACCATGGACATGCGACTGATTGCGCATTTTATATTATACGCGGTTCTCGATTATGTTATCGTATTTATTTTGCTAATGTTATTGTATTGCGTTCATTTCTATTCTGTGCGTTATATTTTCCATTTGAAGTTATATTATTTTATTTTAACTTGACGCCGATCGGGACGATCGAACTGTCAGGATAGACGAGTTGTTGTAATTTGAATCGTATAATGTGAAATCTCACCCGGTATTCTTTGACTCTATTTTGACTAACGACTTTACTTCAAACAATTCGAATAAGTATTGATCTGGTATCGATACGTGGACCCGACATTTCTTTCGACAATACGAGTGAGCACTAGACAATTCGTCGCGAAAGAATCAGTCTGTACCTGTACGCAGCCGAGAACTGATCATCCTGACTATATATATGTCATAATAGACATCTGTGCCCACAGTACACTTGTATGATGTTATAGCATAAGTACTCGCAGTGAATAATGGAATGCAGTCTTGATCTTCCGCTGATTTAAGTAAACATGCCACATGTTGTGCGATTAACTGTTTTTCGCAGCAGAAAAAAGGGAAGTACAATGAAGAGCATAAATGAGGTTCTTTTCTTAGCTAGAAGTAGATAAGCGTGCCATCCGTGGATTGTCATTACACCTACTTTCCGAGGATCAGCGTCAAAGACCGAATGCATCTCAGCTTCTGCATACATTCTACATTGCCTGGACGTAAAAGACTTTAATACAATTATTCATTTACAATTATTCATATTTCATTTATCAAATAATTGACATAAAAAAATTTTAATGATTATACGTTAAAAAAATATGGTTATTTTGAAATATCTTTTATAGTTTGTGTTTACTGGAACAATAGGAGAATAATAATACAAGTATAGTATATATATAGTTATAATTAAAATATAATAATTATATTTTAATCTAATTTTATTTTAATTAAAATATAATAATTATACTTATAATTAAAATATAATTCTTATTGAAAGATATTTATTAGATTCGGAAAAATAAACGACCGACTGGATTTGAACTCGGGATCCCTCGTTTACTAATCTGACACTTAGTTTGCACGACCACGACGGCTCTTCTCTGTTAGCTGTTTATATTCCGAATCTCTTTCATGACCGCTTACGGTCGTCTAATTCTTACATTATATTGTATGTAAATGATAATTGCATGAATAATTGTATTAAAGTCTTTTACATGCGAGCAATGTATATGCAAAAACTGAGATTCGGTTTTTGATGCTGGACCTTAGGAAGTAGGTGCAACGACAATCCATGAATGGCGCGCTCATCTCCTAGAGACAGAACTACATCGAAAAAGGACCTCATTTATGCCCCTCATTGTATTTCCACTGTATATCAGAAAGGTCTGGGAGTCAATCATGTAACTTCACATGAAATTTTTCACTTTTTATTTTTCACGCATTGACATTTCACGTGAAACTTTTCACGTATAGCGATTATGTATGGCTGCATTTCGATATTCACTGCCAGTGCTGAGAATATGACGTCATAAAGCAGTGCTGGTGATGCGTTTCGTAATTATTTCCATTGCTTTTTCCAACCTATAGCGGAACGATATTCGCAGTACTGCCAAGAAGATTACTTAGTGGTTAAATGTATATACAGGGTGAAATGTACATTCAGAACAACCGTTTGTCCTTAAAATATCATATTCCTGAATGATATCATATTCCTGAATTTTAAGATGATTTTTCCTCTACCAAATTTTTATAAAAAGCTTAGTTTTTGAATTATAAGAGAAAATAGTTCGCGAATTACAGACCGCATACAGAAAATAAGCAGGAGCGATGCAACTCACTACCCATTCCGGGCGTTTACGTAAGGCACTCGATGCAATCAGCTGATAGCTATACGCGAATATTGATTACATGCATGCTTGCAGCTTACCACACACACACACACACACACACACACACACACACACACGCGCGCGCGCGCGCGCGCGCGCACGGGGATGCACGCACACGCACATGCAATCACCCGCGTCGGATGCCCGCTGAGTTGTACCGCCTCTGCCTATCTTCTGTACGCGGTCGTAATTCGCGAACTATTTTCCCTTATAATTCAAAAACTAAGTTTCTGATAAAAATTTGATAAAGGAAAAATCGTCTTAGAATCGTCTGAGGAATATGACATTTTAAAGACAAACGGTTGTTTTAAATCACCCTATATACACACGTAACTATGGCATTCACAACTACAATTTTAGTTGAATTAATACAATTATTTGATTCATCCAAATCAGATATTACAGAAAACGAAAATATATTATTTTATATTCAAAAAAGATATTAACATCACGACTACGTTAAGAATTACATAAATATAGTTAATTCTTTAACAGATAGCGATTTTAAGAAACATTTTAAACATTTAAGAAACATTTAAATATTTAAAACGTTTAAACATTTAAAAAACATTTAAACATTTAAGAAACATTTAAACATTCAAACATTTTAAACATTTTAACATTTTTTTTAGAAACATTATTATTAATTATTATTATTTTTTAGGTACCCATTATTTTTTAGGTACCCATTATTTATACAAATTATTAATTGTAAAGTTAATAACGTTCATGCAAGTAATTGTTGGTTATTCAATTCTTTGTTAGATTATCCATTTTGTATCATAATAATATTATTACAATTGTTACGTTCAGTGACTCCATGATTCTTTTCTTTCCCCAAAAGCATTATTAATAATATTTTTCTTATACAAAAATATTGATGTCGATCTTTTACTAATAAGATAACTAGACACGAAGCAAGAGAAAGAGAATTGTAACCACTCCAACTATTCAAATTAGAACGAGCTTTTATTTAATGAGAAAAAGAATATTATTAAATATTATAAATCCTCAGATTGGATCTGCAAGATCTATATATTAAGCATAAGCATACAATGGGCACGAGCGAGACACGATATTTAAACATCCTGTAAACATCCTGTCTAGCTCGAATCCTGTCTTATTCCACCTAGCTACCTCAGGTTCCCAGAATCAGCATCTCTCTTCTACAAGAATCTGGCCAGCCTGTAAAAACAGTGCTCTTCTGAAGCGCACAGCACTTATTTTCATTTTTTCATTCAGTACAAAAGCTATTTTTTCTAAATTTTTTATTTAGTGCATTAAGCCACTCTATTTCATTTTTTTTAGTACATTAAGCCATTTATTTCAACGCTTTATTTTTCTTTTTCATAAACTTGATCGTCACAATTTAATTCGATATTATCTATTTAACATAAATTAAAGGCAATGAGCAAGTCAATCTTCCAGAAGAATATCCAGGCTCATTCCTTAGCACTCCGATTTTAATCGATCAGTAAGTCTTTATGGATCATGAAGTAATTTCATTACAATTTTCGAATTTTTATACTTACTTTATTTAAAGCTATATCTCTCTTTTCTTTATTCTCTTCTCTCTTATTTTCCTTCTCTCTCTCTCTCTCTCTCTCTCTCTCTCTCTCTCTCTTCCTTCTCTATCTTTTCCTTTCTTTCTTACACCAGTGCTACTTGGGACCTCCGAATTTCGTTGAAAGCCCTCGAAAGTTCCCGGTTGCTTTTACCTATCTTTCCCTCTCTTTCTTAAGGCCATATCAGATTAGCGATTGCCGATTGACGATTCTACTATTACCAATCACATTGACCGTAATCAGGACCTGCTACATTGTGATTGGCTGAAATAGAATTGTAAACCGGCAATCGTAGCCGCGCAACCACTAGTATGATCTTTATACCAGTGCAGACTACTTGGAATCTTCTGAAGGCCCTCGAAGGTTCCCGGATTCTTTATCTACGCACTTTTCTGTCTCTGTCTTTCCTAGGTTCCTTTCCTACCCTTACTATGTGCGAAATTTCTCTTATTTCATTTTTTCCTTCTCCGTAGTGAATCAAACAGAAGTATCGCCTTCTAAAATTCGAAAATCTGACCGTCTATTAAAATTCCGTCGTTATTATAATGGTAGAGCCTGGTGGGCATTCAGAGTCAGAAACAAAAAAGCGAAACGAAACAATCTACCGAACCGTTATTGTCAACCTCTTCTACTACCTCTCTTGAATCTCTCTCTCCTTTTCTCTCTCATTAAGCTCTCCTGAATCTCCTCTCGACTCATTTTTTCAGCTTTTCCTCGAGTTTTCTACCGATCCCGCTAGAAATCCGTATTATGCATTTGACTCTGAACCTATCACCGACTTCGAAGCCCTATCTTCCAGTCCTTTGTTCTCTGATAATGAAGAACTCCTGTTTCCTAATGTTAAAATAGATTTTCCGGAATCATTTGATCTTTCACTTCTTTCTCCAGAAGGGAGAAATAAATTCAAACCTACTCTTCTCCTTAATTTTCCATTCACACACACACACACACACACACACACACACACACACACACATGCGCGCGCGCGCATTAATTAAATAATATCATATTTTCGTTTTTATTAATTTAAGTTTATTCCCAAACATATTTTGTAATGTATTACTGAGTAGGATCATCGCTTAATACACTCTTACACTCACACTTTCCCTATTTGAAATTCTACCCAATGGCCGCCGAACAATTAAAACACTCACGATAACATACACGCACATTACTCGCCCACATCATTTCTCTTGCTTCTCAAAAGGAAATACAACATTAATCATATTAAACATTTAATTTAATTTAATTTTAAATTCTCTTTATTTCTCTTAAAAACTCCTCATCTCATTCTCCCCATCCCACTGATTGCACAAGGTTTATCCCTGGTAGGAATTAAGTTTCTTGACCGACCAGCGTACGTCTGTGGAATAGTGTTATAGTGTTCTCGCATTGCTGACCTAGTGCCGAAATTTATCAGTGCACTCGGACTCGAGGGATCACGTTTCCACGCTTGGCCTTCGAGAGAGCAGCTGTTGGCGTTCTTCCAAGCCCCATTCATACTCCGTTCGCAAATTTTAATTCTTAATTCTCAATTTTTCAATTTTACTTCAGGCTGGACATAACACAATAATATTATTTACTTTCTTATCGTTTTGTGCTCTAATCGCTCTTGCTTAACATAATTTTAAAGATTATACTAAACTAGATTGCTAACTAAAACTTTGGACTTGCGTTAGATGCTGTTTCCGATTGTATGCAAAAAAATGGCGACAGTTCTGTGTATGTGACGTGATACTTGTTTGAATTTTACAGCGTTAGTATGTGTATAGTCATTAAGTTTCTGTAAAAATGTCAATATCTTGTTGCATCAAAAATGTCATAAGCAAAAAAAGATGATGTTAGTCTATTTAAGTAAGTTTTACATTTATAATAAATATATAAATGTTTCATGAAATATAAATAATGATTAATGCAATTTTATAGATTATGGTGAAAACGAAATTTTTAATATTTTAGATTTTCATTTAAAAGAGAAAACTATTTGAAGCAATAGCTTTAAAATATTGGAAAAATATTGAAATATTTTTCTTTTTAACAAAAGACAGCCATACGCAGATTCTAAAAAGAGATATATACAATAAAGTTGTTACTTAAAGTAAGTAAGTAAACTTAAAGTAAGAAAATTTGTATTAAATACAAATGTATTTCCATTAGATACTACATGTTTCGATGAATTAAAAATTGGAATAGATACTCCACTCTGTGTTCAACTAATAACTGCGATATGTGGGCAATATTTAACAATAAGGATATTTTCATACTCGAATAAATTGAATAAGGAAATTATTCCAATTAGTCAACGTCATCAATTGACCAAACTCATTTTATTTTATAAGAATTAACTTTTTAAATTTTTGTAATAATTTTCATTTTTATTTCTTTTTATATTTTGCTTCTTTCTTATTTTCCTTTTTATTATGTTAAACTACATTTTTTGTATGTTCTGAAAACTCCTTTATGTTCTGCGTTTTTCATGACAACAATCCTAATTTTTTATGTTTTTTTTATATTATAAATACACATATATATATATATATATATATATATATATATATATAATGTTAGCGCGATATATAATTTTAATATATGTTAAGTTTAATGTATGTTTTATAAATATTATTTATCATAGTTAAATGGACTTTCTGATTACTCAACAATTAAAATAAAATTAAAATAAATATTATTTTTGGAATTCACACAATTTGTTTAAATGAAACAATAATTATTACAAAACTTTGTTGAATATCACAAGTAATAACTATTTTAAATATGTGGTGGCAGCGACCATTTTCTCGCATACACCGGAAACATTGTCGGACACAAGTCACGCTATCTCGATAATAACATGTTAACAATTTAGTTTAATATAGACATCTATGGTTTTATTACTTTTTGCATCTATCAAGATTATTTCTTTCATGGTCGTCATCTTTCTACTACGAGTGCCCTAATGTCGGTCCACAATAAGTATTTAATTTTTAAGCCGTAAGAAATTGACCAATCATAGTCGAGTATTCTTTTCATATTCGATTATAATTGGTCAATTTCTTATTTCTTAAAACTTAAATCATCTATTGTGAACCGACACTTATCTCGTCAGTAGGTCTATTCTTTAACTTCTTAAAGACAATTTTACTAGCTAGGTATGTCGTTATGCAGCTTTTTTCCTATATATTATACCTGCGCAACGATGTGTCGGTCCACAATAGATGATTTAAGCTTTAAGAAGTAAGAAATTGACCAATTATAATCGAATATGAAAAGAATAATCGACTATGATTGGTCAATTTCTTACGACTTAAAGATTAAATACTTATTGTGGACCGAGACTAACGACACTGTCGTTAAGAAGTTAGAGAATAGGTCTACAGTAGACCTAAGTGACGATCCACAATAGGTGATTTAAGTTTTAAGAAGTAAGAAATTGGCCAATCATAATCGAATATGAGAAAAATAATCGACTAATCGACGAATAATCGACTCTAATTAGTCAATTTCTTACGGCTTAAAGATTAAATACTTATTGTGGACTGAGACTAATAGACATACAGCCGCAGGAACGAAAGCAGGAAATGGCAACATAATCTATGACGTTACATGCTTGCATGAACTCATCGAAAGTTTACTGTAATATATTTTGAAATATACTCGCAGCACTGCCAATACTGGAATATCGGAATGTAGCTTGGATGCGTGGAAAGTGAAATTATAAAACATAGTTTCATAGGTTTTATAGAAAATTATTTTATTGATACAGTATTATATACATCTTTTAATAACCGATTGTATATGTATATTTAATTCTATCCTATGTACTATACACATTTAATCCTAACGGAGCCTTAATCTTCTCTAATTTCAGCATATTTATTAATTCCTTTTCCTAGATTTTCGCCTTTCCGCAACTAGGGTACATGGCGAAAAAGTTCACGTAAAAAATTTCATGTTTAAGAGAGTTACATGATCCCGCGAAACTGTACATGATTGTAAATTCACGTGAAATTTTTCACTTTTTACGTTTCCACTTTAAGGGAAAAGTTACATCGATCTCCTGATAATAAAATAATAAGAATAAGGACCGCAGCACATTTCTGCATAACACATAATGCATAATGCATAAAAAAATTAACCAATCAGAATCTTTTATTGCCATTATGAGGATAGAAATGAAGGATTATGATTAGTTCATTTTCTTATGCGTTATGCATTATGCGTTATGCATTATGCGTTATGCAGAAGTGTGTGCTGCGGCCCTAAAACCTAGTCTACAATGACATAACATAAGGCTGTAAGGCGTGGTTGTAAGAACCTACTTAAATGAATTATTTTCATTTGTTATGCTTAACAATCTTACGTCACAGTATAACTATGCTATATACTGTAACGTAAGGTTGTTAAGTATAAGAAATGAAAATAATTCATTTAAGTAAGTTCTTACAACCATGCCTTACAACCTTATAGCCTTATGTTATGTCATTGTAGACTAGGCTTAAGGGTACCATCCAATGGCATAGTTTTTTCGCATTACGCGTATCGCAACCATTCAAAAGTGTCTACGCATTTAGGGTGCCGTCACATGCGATATAACTTGCGTAAGCGTAACTTGCGCCGACCAATCACATCGTTTCATTTGAACATCAAATTCCGCCTAGTTAGTAGTACTTTATGCTGTTTACGCTATTATGTTACGCTGAATTTAATTTTTTTGCGGAAGAAACGCATACACACGCGCGCGCTCATACACACACACACACACACACACACACACACACACACACACAGTGAATAATCTGAATAATCTGAATAATCAAAGTTTTTCGGCAAAATAAATAAAGATCAGAGTAAGTTTAAAACGTCTTTATTTTCGCGTCGATCGGTTTCACAGGATAGCGTCGATCGGTTTTTGGTCAGGATTCGGTACGAGAAATAAAATATCGTGTCTCCTTATATATCTAGGTTTATATTTACAATGCCGACTGGCTGTTTTTATATGTACAGTATTTACAGGTATTTTGCCGTTGGTACGGCGAAAAGACGCGCGGTTTCTAAGTATTATATATAATCGTTTGCTTGCGATCGGTTCTCCGAATTCTGGTGTGTTCCTCGATAGGCGCGGGCGCGACGGTGCGCAGGGATTTCGGCCGTCTTGTTTTGATCAGCTGTGTGTAGTGCTATGACGGCTCGAATGCAGGAAACTCCCTGCTTCTCGATCAGAAGAATATGTGCACAAGGGCTCTCTTTGTGGAGCCCAGGTTGAGAAGCTCCTCAACCTGTGAATACTTGTGCGCTGGTGGATTTAGAGGAGTGATCGGCCAGAAGCTCCTGGCACGATAGCACCCTAGATCGCTTTTTCTGGAGATGATTAGGAATATCGAGAGCAGTATCTGACTGGTTACTGTCTCGCCGGAGATAGGTCTCGTTTATCTCCCGGAATCGCTTAATATACCCGAGCCGGCCATCGGTCAGGAGTCGTCGGGAACGGGTCGGCCGGACTCGGGTCGGGGTAGTTCCGGGGGATGTCTTTGTCGGAATCCCCGCGATAATTCGCCGAACGCGCTCAGGAATTCCGCGAGGATGTTCGGTGGCGCGGTCGGTAGCGGGGCCGGCGGCGGTGGCCTTACCGTGTGTCTATTGTTTCACGCGGCGCGCACGTGAAGCCGCGTGATCACCGGTTTGCCGCGTCCGCTGTTCGACGGGCTTTTCGCGACGGTGGGATCGCGGAAGGATCGCCGTGTCGGCGCCCCGACGGTTGATCGGTCGGGGAGTTTTAACATTGTTAATAATTGTTAATAATTGAGGGGGAGTGAGACGGGTGTCGTTATAAGTTGATTAATTAATATAAAAATAATTAATTAAATAGCTTCATATTGAATTAATTAATAATAAATATATATATATTTATATATATATATATTTATTATTAATTGTATATATATTAATGTTTTATATATATATAATTAATATATATACATATATATATATTAATTAATTTATAATAGTTTTTCAATGCGTGGCCCAACAATATTTAACAATTTAATTAAACATTTCTATGGACATTCTACAATAATTATAGAACATTTCGTAATCTTCAAATTCTATTTCTTTGACCAGATTGTCACTGTCACCCTGTAATAATCTTCGTTTTTTTGCGAATATCGGACACACCTACATTCTATGACGAGCTTTTTCTTGTTAGTATACCATCAGTTTCCATATTCCAAACAATTTTAATATATTATATCGTCTAATTTTATGTTGAGATTGTTTCATCTTCTTCCACTTTTGTCATCGCTTCCATATTATTAATGACAACAGGTCAGAATTCATAATGACTTTTGAATACATTCGCACAGATTAGGTTCACATCTACTTGACTTATTCGTACACATACTCGTATGTAAAGTCTCGGTTCCTCATAAAGCGTACTTTTCCAGATACGTAGATTACAAAAACCAATCACAAATTAGTTTAGCATTTCTGTTAGAGAATACAACAGAAATCCTAATCAGCAATTGATTGTATTAATTACGCATTTCTCGAAATTATGCGAAATACACTCTATATGAAAGAAGGCTTTCAGAATGGCGTAATATGTTTTAATAAAATACTAGAATATGCAGATTACGCTTACGCAAGTTACACCGCATGTGACGGCACCCTTATTGTTCTGCTTGCGCTAAAACTTGCACTGCATGCAATGTAGCGTATTAGTGTCGGTCCACAATAGGTGATTTAAGCTTTAAGAAGTAAAAAATTGACCAATTATAATCGAATATGAAAAGAATACTCGACTATGATTAGTCAATTTCTTACGGCTTAAAGATTAAATACTTATTGTGGACCGACACTTATGCGATTTTATCTTAAGGTTTTCATACGCAACACGCTGCGACAACAAGAATGTCACGTAATTCAAATTTTCTATAATGACTTCCGCTGCATTTGCTGTTCATAAAAAGGAATAACGGCAGCAGCGTATTTAACTGGTGGCAATTTTCAGTTTTATAATATCATACGATCAAAAATTATATCAGTGACATAGAGAATGTGTGTTTTGTGCACAAATAATTAAAAAATATAATATGGAAAACTTGAAAAGGCAAAAAATGCGATTGCGGCAACTGTTGGTGCAGTTGTAATTTGGGCAAAATTTCTAAGAAAAAGCGAACGTTATATTGTGTTATTCTTTCTCAACTTTAATTCATTTCTCGTTTATGGATTTTTATTTGTGTTATTGACCTTGTTTTTATTTTATTTGTTTAACTATACACAAGCTTTATTTTTTATACATTTATATTTACGGATCTTCCAATGTCATTTTTAATACCTTGCAGATTCCGAAATCGTATCCCATGCTTTAACAGTTATCGCTGTTATGCTAAAAATAGACTATAATTATATAACGCTTCCTGTTTTTCAACCTCAATAAGCAATTCTTTTAAGTTGAATTAGAAGAATTATTGAGTAAAATATTTTCACTCATTCCCGATAGCAATAAATGATTCCTCAAGCACATGTTTATCTCCATTTGGATGACTTGATGGTTTATCGTATACAATGCTTTCTACGCTATTCCCCATAGCACTTCCTTGTACTACGACGCCACTACCTATATAAAAAATTATTATATATACAATTATTTTAATTTTTTTCAAGAATTGTGCATTATTTTTATATATATTTACCGTGTATTGGAAAAATATCTGTTATTATCAATGAAGAACATTTTATATCCTTCCAAACATTTATGACTTGAAATTAACGATTATTTCTTTACAAATTCCACATCTAACAGAAAAATAAATTAGTAATCAGCACATTTAAACTGTATTGTTAAGTTACATAAAATATGTAATTTTCCATTAAATAATTTAGAAAGTAAAAAAGCAATATCAAAGTTTTTTCGTTTAAAATAAACGATAACTTTTTAAATTATAGAATCATTTATAATAAATAAACTTTGAAAGATTACAACAATTGCGATTCATTATTTATATTCTTGATGTTGACAAATTGAGATTATGACTTCATATATATAAATAATCTTGTTACTATTTATTCGAAATAATTAATTAATAACATGTTTCATGTAACATCATAAACAAGTTTCTATACCTTATTTAATGTCATTCTCCTATATTTATTAATATATGTTATTGATGTTATGCTGCACGCTGCACAGGTTTCTTTTGTTTTGCTGCGGATTTGTTTGTCCGGTTCAACTTCAAAACCGCATCAGCAAAGCGAGATGCGGTGAAATTATTTTGCATCGGAAGTACGTCATCTAGTGAACAAATTTTAACCAATAACAACGAACTACTGCAGATGCATGCTGCACATAAAATGGCACCTTTAAAGTGCCATTTTATGTGCAGCATGCATCTGCAGTAGTGGAACCCAGGCTGGTTACTTGCGTAAGAGTAATCTATGTCAACCAATCAAATCATTTAATAAGAGTGATCTAGATGGAATTATGTAGAGTAGCTGAGACAATTTGATTGGATAACGCAGTTTACGTTTACGCAAGTTACGCTGCATGGGGAACCAGCCTCACAATAATAGCATAAACAGTATAAAGTAACTAGGCGGAATTTGATGTTCAAGTGAAACGATGTGATTGGTCGGCGCAAGTTACGTTTATGCAAGTTACGCCGCATGTGATAGCACCCTTATTATGTTGCTTGCCCCAAACTGTTTCTGATTAAAAGTTAAGAAAATTGGATGAACTCAATATTTTATATATCTTACGTGCTATTTTATTTCTATTTTTACATAATAAATATAAGTTATTAGTTTTTTTAACTTTATTTCTATCACTGTGCAATCAATTGTTTGTAACAATGTTTTTTTATGAAAAGCAAAAATGCATAGTAATACTTGATCGGAATTCATTTTCGGAAATTGCTTACTTATTGTTATCCGTTTCGGAAATTGTATATAATAGATGTACATATGTATATGTGCTACGTTACGCATAATTCATGTCCATATGTCATTATTATGTATTATAAATTTGCGTAACCAATAAATAGCAAGTTTTGCTATTTCTGGAACAATCTAAAAGAATAAAAAGATATTGATTATCGTCTACGCCACTAAGTTATTTGCGTCTCATGAGACATATAAAATTGAATTCTGCATAACAGAAAACGCGTAACATCTTTGGGGTTTTATTCTCTAAATTATGCGATATATATCATAGACAATAATTTTCGCATGATTAATGTCGCATGCATACGAAACACGCTGATTTCTATTCTCGAACTGAAATGAAAATTGTAATTCGAAAATTTTCGTGTATGATAATCTTACAGCGTTGCTAGGTTGAAAACAAATATTTATGCCAATCAGAATTTTGCTCTAACGAATGGAGTTCAAATCATTCAAGAAAGATATAAAACAAATCAAAAAGAACATTATTAAAACTTGAGAAGATAGACGGGAGCGAGATAAATCAAAATGTTTTATACGATTTTGCGATATTCGCAATAATTTTCGAGTTATTAAATATTAAAGTTGCGCAAATAAGAGCGCGCGAGGAGAAAGCGCTCGCCCGCCTGACCTGAAGTACGCTTCATGGGGAACCGAGACTTTATATGAAGCGTACTTTTCCAAATACGCAGATTATAAAAATCAATCACAAATTAGTTTAGCATTTCTGTTAGAGAGTACAACAAAAGCCCTAATCAGCAATTAATTACGCATTTCTCGAAATTCCGCGAAATATGCTTTATGTGAAAGAAGGCTTTCAGAATGGTGTAACATGTTTTAGTAAAATATTAGAATACGCAGATTACGCAAGTTACGCCACATGTGACGGCATTCAAAGGCCTTTGATGGTGGAGTCTCATGAGGCGTATTTGCCGCGTACCGTGTAATTGCGTAACCAATCAGAAGCGATCTACGTTTCTCGCTACGCATAAATAAATTCTCTTCTGTCCCATGGCACGTAAAAAAGTGATCTATGTACATGCGTAACCAATCATATTTGTCTATTCTCTTAGCGCTCTACGGAATGCTAAATATCGTAATTTTATTGGTTGTGTTATTTAGAAAAATGCTCTATAAGACAGAAGGAAAAAAAATTCGCGTATTGTTTTGTACACACATATCTACAACGTATTTAATTATATAATTTTCGTATAATTCAGAAGTATAAATTCAAATAATATATTGGTTTATATTTGTGCATTACGTCGAAAAATTTATTCAAACGTTTAGCTATACACCTGAAATTAAAAAAATTAATAACTATTTAGTTTTTAATAAAAAAAGAATAAGTAAACGAGCAATCGTACGTAAATATTGAAAACAAATATTTATGCCAATCAGAATTTTGCTTTAACGAATGGAGTTCAAGTCGTTCAAGAAAGATATAAAGCAAATCAAAAAGAACATTATTAAAACAATGTTTATCCTATATTTTTCTATGAAAATCGTTTACGTCAAGGAGCAAGTGATAAATTTGTGAAAGAATTACAATTTCATAATGACAATACGTTTTTTAATTTTCGTATGGATATGGAAATATATTAAAACTTGTTAAACTCTCTGGGATCATTTATAGCGAAACAGGAATGTATTCGAATACCGATATTAATAAACATACATTTGGAAATTTGCAAAAATATATGTATATTTTTATTTTTATTCTTATATATATATATATATATATATATATATATATTTTCATAAATTTTCATATATTTTCTACAAAAATATACATTTCATAAACTCAAGAGAAAACATTGACACACACACACACACACACACACACACACACACACACACACACACACACACACACACACACACACATACATTTGTAATACCGCGTATTACAAATAAAAATAGAATTTGTCTCTACTTTGGCGTACCGGAAAACATAGATCGCTTCTGATTGGTACGCGGCAAATACGTCATGGAACTCTAGCATGATTAGTTACGCGATACGCGTTACGCTAAAAATATGTGCCATGAGATAGCACTCTATATAAAGGGATGATTATGGATTTGCAGTCAATATCTGATCGAATTTGTTGCCAATTTGCCAGCAAATTGCTAGCATTTTGCTTGCTGAGCATATATATCTTTACGATTTTTCAATCATATCTTTTTAAGTATATATAATTTAACTGTGTTCTGATTTACGTTCACAGCGCTCATAAGTATCATTTGTTCTTGTTAAATATTTGATAAACAACAAGAATTAAAATGCTTAAGTGTCGGTGTATCTTGATTTTAATATAATTATAAAAAAAAAGGTAAATATGTAATTTTAAATAATAAAATCATGATATTTTATGCATACGTCACATAAAATAAAAATAATTTTTTTATATAGACTTATGATTATTTCGTTTTATAAATTATACATTATTTTGTGATTAGATGATTTGTACAACTAAGAATTACTAAAATGTAAGCAAGAACGGAGTAAAAAAATGTATTATTTTCTTTCAGCCTAAATAAAAGAGCAAGATGGAATAACTAATATTGAACTTAAAAAAGCTGATTTCCAAATAAACACCCAGTATTATGTGAGGTAATTTAATTGTGTGTTAACTTAATTATGACAATAAATAAAATTAATAAGATTTGAGAAAATCTCAGATACGCATGAGATTTGTTTTCTGTTCTTGCACGAGGATTGAAATTAGAACCATTAAACCAGTATACTGTGCTAGAAATGAATTGAACTAAACTAAGACTTTGTATTCTCTTCTTTCTTTTTTTCTTTATACTAAGATTTTGTATTCTCTCTGAAACTATTTCACGCTGTCCACTTAATTGCTTCGTTTTGAGTTTCGAGATCCGCAGTATTATGCAGAATTCACATTGCATCCGATGTAACATGATCCAATAGGAGAATTTACTTTTAGGTTTTTAGAGTTCCTAGATATCAATATTTTTATCTAGAAAATTTATTCTTCTATCGGACATCATGAATGCCGAATGTAGTGTGAATCCGGCATTATGATTGGAGTTTCCTATAAAAACACTGCGCATTGATGCAGAAAAGGCAGTGGTGAAATATGGGTGTAAATTTTGAAAACTAGTGGGCTCCGATATGTTTTAAATACTTTTTTCATTTTATACTTGTTTTATTAATATGCTATAGCTCAACGAAAAATTATCAGCACAAATTATTAAAAAGATATTTAAGATATTTAAGGTATTTTAGGCCGTTTAAACTCTAAATTGTCTTCTTAAAAAAATTGCGATAATTTTTTACAATAACATTAAGTTTCCAGTTTAAAAACTTATTTTTTATAAAATGTACTTTTTATTTATGTATATTATTTATTTACTTTTTAATTATGTATTTTTTGTAAAATGGCCACACATCATGTGGTGAGCACGAGCGCGATGTGATGCTGTATTCTTTTATTATCCGGCAGCACTTAATCACGTCACCTTCCAGATTCTAAAGATTGCTGAGCGTAGAACAGTCCTCGTTGTTCATTCACCAAATCGTGTACAAAGCATCAAAGATGTGTTCCACTTATCGCTTGCAACGACTACGCTACGGCCGAAATATTTACCACTACCTGGGCGAAATTTTAAACAATCGCGCCGACCCACCTACGAATCGTGAGCGTCGTGGGTTCGATGCGGTCGCGATTAATAACATTCTGATCGCGCCACAGTGATCTCGATCGTTATGTGGAACGGATGCTGCGAGCGTTGCAGGTGTTAAGTGGAACGTACCCCAAGAGAGCCGAAAAGAGCACAATCTCGAGCGACAAGCGTTACATAAGATGGCCATAACTTGACAATAGTTACACTCTCGTTAAGAGAGTGATCTAATGAGCGTGCGCATAAGAGAAGAACCGGAAGTGCTTGAGGCGGCTACCTTCCGCAGTCATGCATAATGCATGTGTCCGCGAGGTGCTGCCATCTGAGAATTAGATTGTGGCGTTTGCGAGGAGCATTGTTCACGATGTTCTGGGGGTCAATCATGTAACTTTACGTGAAATTTTTCACTTTTCATTTTTCACTTTTCATTTTTCACACCTTGACATTTCACATGAAACTTCTCACGTATAACGATTATGTATGTAGTTTAGATACGTGGAAAATGAAATCATAAAACATAGTTTTATAGGTTTTATAGCTAAGGAAAATTATTTTATTGGTACAGTATTATATACATCTTTTAATAATCAATTGTATATGTACTACGTACATTTAATCCTAACGCAGCCCTAATCTTCTCTAATTCCGAAGCATATTTATTAATTCCCTAGATTTCCGCCATCAAAATACATGGCGAAAAATTTCACATTTTCACATTTGAGAGAGTTACATGATCCCGCAAAATCGTACATGATCGTAAGTTCACGTGAAACTTTTCACTTTTCACATTTCCGCCTTAGGGGAAAAGTTACATGATCGACTCCCTGAGTTTGATGGTGAAAAAAAGATGTTGGCTGCGGTGAGATTCGAACCTAGATCCTCAGGTGTCCAAAGTAGGCGCGCTACCACTGCGCTATGCAGGCTATGGTTCTTTTCATAGATGTTTTGCTAAGTATTAATTGTGTGAGCGGGGGACCGCCACATAAACCCCCGCGCGCAATTTTCTTCGAGAATATAAACTCATTCTCGAACAATGTATATATATATGTATATGTAAAATAAAATAATATATATATTTACATATACATATACAAATATATTATTTTAATTCAAGTGTTATTTCTTTGATTTGTGTTTGTAGAATTATAAACGTGCGTGATTTGGGATCCATTTTCTCCTTCTTGTTGGGAATCCTTTTGTCTCTAGAATGTCGAGCAATCTAACCGATGCGTCGTGCAAGGAGTCGCGCGGTAAATAATGCAATAAAATGGGGTGTTTTGATTGGTCAATTCGTGACGCGCTCAATGGGAATTCACCCTTACAGATATTATTTTTTGTTATAGTGTCGTTAAATCTGCGTAACTAGTGAATTATCTTTTAAAAATGAGAGAATATCTACAGGGAACGATCCTCTGTTTTAAAATCGATTTCTAAAATATTAATTTTTCTGAGGGCAACGACGAGCGGACGACCTCTCGGTCATAACAATATGTATATGGTGTGTATATGTGTATATATATATATATATATATATATATATAATGTGTGTATATGTATATATAGTATATATATATATTTTTTTTTAAAGCTTAGTAAAAAATAAAGAAAGTTTTAATACAGCCTAGTACATGACAAAGATGTAATGCATGTGTATGTAGTATGTAGTATACATTTATTATACATTTATGTAATATATTTATGTAGTATATTTATTATACATTTTTAAGTGATTTGACGGGGTCGAATAACAATATATCTTTCCATGCGTATTTAGGCTGCGTTTTGATATTCACTGCCATTACTGAAATCTATAATATATGTGACATAAACTATATATTTCTAGTACTGGCAGTAAATATCGGAACGCAGCCTAAATACTGTACTGATATCATTTTTCGCTGCGTATGCGTGTAAACGGGATCGCAACACTGTACCACATGGTTGTAAGATATTTTTCTTGCTAGAAGTGCGCGGCGACGAAGTTGCGTCACTGTAACACGTTTGTAGCATTTGAAGTGCGAATAATAGAAATCGTTAGCGATTTAAAAGATAAAGACGAGAGAACGCTTGAGGTATTATCCTTTTTATTTTTTATTTTGTTATACGTCACTGAGTATCGACTTTTAATATGTTTTTAACCTGTTCTTTTAGGTTATATGACAAAACTGCTTAACCTTATACTCTTTTAATCAACACTTTTTCACTCTTAATCAACTCTTATATTCCGAATCCTAGGATTTTTTAAATCTTTTATAAAGAAATCCCCAAAAATTGTGAAATTGTCTCGTAAATATATGAAATGAGAGCCGGATTTGAATCTGTTGTCTACCGGCTAGATATTATTAACAGGTCAATTTAAGCATTAAACTATATGCATTATCTTACGAAGCCTTTCCTTATTATTTGTAATTAGTTTTCTTACATAGATATATCGCGCTATACAAGAGCTATTTGTATATGTCCATAAATGTTGACAAGAGATGACCAACAAACTCTTCTTATTATCAGAATGCTACAAACAGATTATACTAATTTGTGGATTTCTTTTTCAGATGGATGAAGTATCGCCAAAAGCATATCCCCTGGCAGATCCTTCGCTGACTATAAAAATACTGAATCTGGTACAGCAAGCACTGAGTTATGGACAACTGAAGAAGGGAGCGAACGAGGCTACAAAGTCCCTGAATCGTGGCCTATCTGAATTCATAGTGATGGCTGCAGACACCCAGCCATTAGAAATATTGCTGCACCTGCCACTGCTATGCGAGGATAAAAATGTACCTTATGTCTTTGTACGAAGCAAGCAGGCTTTAGGACGAGCCTGTGGCGTCTCAAGGCCAGTGGTAGCTTGTTCGGTATTGATTAACGAGGGCTCGCAATTGAAACCTCAAATCAAAGCCATTCAGCAAGAAATTGAGAGGCTTTTAATCTAGATAAGACTTATATCTGTTATTTTTACATACCTCATTATTAATAACATATAATGTAAATCTTTATTGCTATTCTAAACATTTGAAATAAACAACTCCCTTTATACTATATTTATAAGAAATGTATAAATTGCACGATCTCTTTTATGAATTAAATGTTTTGTATACAAATTAAGACAAATTTAAAACATTTAATAAAAAGAACAAAACAACATTTGCCTTCTAAATTTATAATAATTTATAGAGATGAAAAATTAAAAAATAATTTGGTAATAGGATCGTATTTAAGAATAGACCAATTCTATTCTATCCTAATTTAATAGTTGACATACTAACTTTAAAATATAATTTATATTTTTAAGAGAATTACTTTTACTCTTGTTTATTTTTGTAGTCTTGTAATCGGTTGCTGATTTCATCGAAATGGAGAAATTAAATAATAAATTATTAACATTGATTCGACAAATGTATCATGCGGAAAGAAATATGCTGTTCGTTGGATTGACAGATGTAATAAACTCGATGGAACGAAACTTAGTGGAACTCGTCATACTCGCCGAAAATATAACACATTTAATGTCACCATTGGATTTTTTAACACGCTTGATAAAGTTAGCAGAGGCGAAGAGAATTCTTTATGTTCACGCATGTAAAAAAGAACAGCTCGGTCAAGCATGCTGTTTACCCATTGGTATAAGCGTCATTGCGATCAAGATTGGACCTTCTTATTTCTCGGAAAGAATTAAAGATATAAAAGATGCAACAAAAGTAACAAAAACATCAAACGAATCAAATGCAACTTTGTAATGTTATTGGTCTATTTTTTTTACATAACTTGTTTATTTTTTTTACGTTACTGTTTCACATACAAAATTATATGAAAATTATTGTATAACATAACATTCTCAATAACCATATTTAATATAATATTAATAAAGGATATATCATCAAATATATTAATTGCACATTGATAATTGTACTTAAGAAGATGTTGAACTGATAGACGAACTCTGACGTTCATACATATGTACATTTAAATATACATAGATACATTTATGTATACATATATTTCTGTGACACATATGAACCTAACCTTTTAAACTTCGCCTATTTTCGTACTTTTTCACTTATTTCTCCTATAAGTTTTCAAATCATATTTTGAAGATCTCAAAATATTCTTAAATATTGCACAAATATGGGTAGGTAAGTTTTAAGAGATTTCTAAACTGACGAGCAAACTCCGATGAAACGTCATACACATGCACATCTACATCATAAATATATTTATGTATACATACATACACTCATATACACATTTCTGTACCCATGTATCATATGAACAAATTTTCAGGCACGCTAATCTTTTATATCATGTTTTCAAGCTTAATTGTAAAAACTTTATATTGTTCCTGCATGTAATTCGCACTTCCTACCGGTCTCATTTTGCACAAATAGGCTGCCAAATTTTTATATGAAGCAAATATTCGTACACGTTGACAGCTCTTAACTTTAAATTGGACTAAGAGGACTCGATAAAAAAGATCGAAATTTAAAAAATTTTCTCGGTATAAAGTCGACCGGTATGACTTATATTGGTGCGTATACTTTAATTGTAGAAAAGGATTCTTAAATATGTAAATGTAATTAGGAAATTAGCGTGCTGGAAAATTAATTGGTCGATCGATAAAACAGGACCGACTTTAGGATCCCCTTAAGATCTATTTTACAATGTGTCAAAATCGTGGTCGTGGACTGTAAGAATGAACCAATCACAAATTCTCCTCACATTCGTCTGTGATTGGCCCACGACACCGACACAGAACGCATTATAGAATTAAATACCTATTGTGGACCGAGACTAAAGCGGTATTTACAATGAGACTTCTATAAATCGATTATGATTTAAGTTTTTAGCAAGCTTAAGTAGTAGCAAATCTATAAGTGTCAGTCCACAATAAGTATTTAATCTTTAAGCCGTAAGAAATTGACCAATCATAGTCGATTATTCTTTTCATATTAGATTATAATTGGTCAATTTCCTACTTCTTAAAGCTTAAATCACCTATTGTGGACCGACACTAACGTTGATTTCCTTACTGCTTAGGCAGAGAGAAGAATAATCGATTGTGGTTGGCCAATTTCTTAAGTCTTACGTCTTAAAGTCTCATTGTAAATACCGCTTTAGTCTCGGTCCACAATAGATACTTAATCTTTAAGCCGTAAGAAATTGACCAATCATAGTCGATTATTCTTTTCATATTCGATTATAATTGGTCAATTTCCTACTTCTTAAAGCTTAAATCACCTATTGTGGACCGACACTAACGTTGATTTCCTTACTGCTTAGGCAGAGAGAAGAATAATCGATTGTGGTTGGCCAATTTCTTAAGTCTTACGTCTTAAAGTCTCATTGTAAATACCGCTTTAGTCTCGGTCCACAATAGATACTTAATCTTTAAGCCGTAAGAAATTGACCAATCATAGTCGATTATTCTTTTCATATTCGATTATAATTGGTCAATTTCTTACTTCTTAAAGCTTAAATCACCTATTGTGGACCGACACTTAATCGTGCATATGTGACTTGTTTCGTACTTACCAGATTTGTAAAAATGGCAGCAGCTAAAATTATCTTCGGACATTACATGTAAAAGATTTTTTGCTACTTCTTTCAACAGTTGTCAAATTGTATTTTCTGCTTGAACAGACTTCATTTTACGTGCTTTTTACAACTATTTACAGTTATCAGGAAAGGAAAAAATAACAACCGTCCATTTTCATAAGTGTCTTAAAGTTATATCAAGTTATTTAGTCAAATATCTTTATTTGCAAAACTATCGCAATAAACTTTGTCATTTCTCGCTTATGACGTCACGATTCCAATATGGCCGCAATACAAAAAAGTGTATGTACTTTAAAATAGAGTAATTTTATGATAGTGATCGTAAATTATTTTAATTAACATAAAGTATAATAAAATATTAATACAATAAAATTTCTTATATTTTTAGTAAAAATAATGTTGGTTATATAATGAAAAATGACAGAGATTATAAAAAGCATGTACAAAAAATTATAATTATGTACAGAAATAATAAAATGTATTATTCTTAAAGACAGGGCAACACATTGAATGTCCAGTTACTGTGCCAGTCATTATGATTCTGCTGTGACATAAACATGTTTCCTTGAAATTTTTCACGTAATTGTTGTTGTGTCTTATTATCAGGGAAATCTTGAAACCACATCTTCAGTTGCTCGGCTAGTTCTTTCTCATCCGCAAATACCAAACTGTTCTCATTGTGCCTTACCAATTCTGATAAGCTAAATAAGATATTGGAATTAATAATCGGACTGATTTGAATGTTACATTAAATTTATCAATATACCAATTAAAATTGAATGCGCAAACAGGCAAGCAACAGCCAAACATGTCAACAATTTTCATTGGTAAATCCAGTCCACTGGATGAGGTGTGAAGGCATATACCTAAATCTGCAGTAGCTATTTCAAAAATAAGTGGTATTCAAAACATTTGGTCAGTGTTTTTAAAGATTTATATTGTAAAAAATTAATTCAATTAGCGGCAACATGTAAATACCTAATATTTTCTGATAATCTTCATTTTCAAGCCATGGCATCTTTACTTCGACATGTTTCCATTTTTTTAAATTAATAATAGCCATGTAGAAGTCTTTTAATGGTCCTTTTCCCGTTATCACACAGATCAAATCTGGCAAGTTTAATTCATTACTTTCACATGTATCTTCATATTCTATAAAAAATATTACAAATATATAATCTCTTCTAATCATTATAAATAAATACTTGTTAAAAAGTTTTTATATATTATATATAACTTTCTAAAATATATATTATATATATATATATATATATATATATATATATATATATAAAATAAATTAGAAAGTTAAAATAATTAAAAGTTAAAATTAAAGTTAATTAGAAAGTTTAAATATGTTAAAAAGTTTATATATATATTTTTTATAAGTATATGTGATAGATTTATATTGATACCTTGTAACGCATTCAACAGGATTGAGAAATCTTCATCCTCGGTCCAACTAGTGCTAGATACAATAAAGCCAGATGTTCTGGGTGAGCAAGGTATTTTTATATCATATTTCTCAGCTAATTTGCATAGAAATTCGTTCTTTTCTACCAAAGTCAAGGGATGGAAATTATCTATTGGTCTATCATATAGGACTTTTGCTCTGTGATAAAAAAAAGGCAGTTAAACAAATAATTTTTATATAAAATATGAACAATACTAACTGGATAAACCATTTTTTCTCTAAATCTTCTTTCATTGCTTGGGTCACACACAAATTATTATTTGCTCTATAACCAAATGTTGTCTCGATGCTTTTTGCCAGTCTAACCAAGAAGTGATTCTTTCCTAGGCTCAATGCCATAAGGGAATGTGCATAATTATGCCAATCAATTATAAATCTTGCTTCTATAAGAATACAATAAAACCAACATACTGGAATAGTTGGTATTGCAGGTGGATTCTGCATAATTAGCGAGTCTGATATGTGTTTGTTAAATAATGACCAAAGAAGATCAGCAGTTTGCCAAATTACTTTCACTATATAACATAGAAGACGTGGTAGTTCTGAAATAATAAACAGATTTGTCATTGCTGTAATCGTTATAAATAAAAAAAATACAAATAGTTAAAAACATTTTATAAAATAATTATAGAATTATTAGAAAGGCATCTCTCTAATAATTGAGAAGATAAAAAATTTAAACAAAAAGAAATTGTGAAGAACAGTAAGTAAAAGTTGTGAAAAACTATCAACAATGTTGTCTGATTCGTACTGTTTTGCAATTCCGGAGGCGGTCGCAGATAATGTATTCGCACGTGCATGTTTTCGAGAATCTCCTTCATCGGTGGTGATCCAGGATAACCTATGAGATCTACGATGAAGCCTTCCCGTGCGAGAGAAATCGCGTGATATTGCATCCGTGGGCTTCTGCCAATATCGCCAAGCACCAGAACGCAAACATTTCTACCAGATTTGAGCTTCTTCAGGTAGAATTTACGCACGACGAGAACGATCACCACAATCAGCAAGAATATCAACATCAACATTTTTAGTAGAACGAACAACTGGTTTGTGTAAACAATGGATCGGCCGAAAGATCGTGATCGTGATCAATAAAAAAAAATCGCAAATCTGTATGATTTTAAATAAAAGATAGATTTAAATAAAATAAATCATAATTCGATAAATGTTAAGTTTACAGTCCTCACCTCCAATTTCGATAAAAATATTCGCGTTATTGCACAAAACAAAAAATTTGGCAGAAAAATGTATTGATCTGTCCCGTAAACCAAATATATTAATCGTTAAATTTTTTCTTTTTTTTTTTTATTTCCCTCCAGATGGAGAGTGCTGGAATTCTATTTCAGCTATGTGCCTTCAACTTCTCCCGAGTTATATGACTAGAAAATCATTAAAGTTTGCACTATTGAGGGTTAGAAAATCTGTCATATCGATTTTGAGAGTGCGTTCCTTTATTCACTCCGAGTATTATCAATACTACAAATAGCGTTCCGATATAGAGAGCAGTGCATTACGAAAGTACTGTCTTGAATTCTATGACGTCATTGATTTTGACATATTTCCTGTTGCGATTACTGCAACTAGCGAGGTAAAGCAGTCAGGGGGTCATGTAACTGTTCCCCTAGGGCGGAAACGTGTAAAATGAAAAGTTTTACGTGAACTTACGATCATGTACGATTTTGCGGGATCATGTAACTCTCTCAAACGTGAAAATGTGAAATTTTTCACGTAAACTTTTTCGCCATGTACCTTGGTGGCGGAAAGGCGAAAATCTAGGGAATTAATAAATATGCTTCGGAATTAGAGAAGATTAGGGCTGCGTTAGTGTCGGTCCACAATAAGTATTTAATCTTTAAGTCGTAAAAAATTGACCAATTATAGTCGATTATTCTTTTCATATTCGATTATAATTGGTCAATTTTTTACTTCTTAAAGCTTAAATCACCTATTGTGGACCGACACTTAGGATTAAGTGTACGTAGTACATATACAATTGGTTATTAAAAGATGTATATAATACTGTACCAATAAAATAATTTTCATTAACTATAAAACCTATGAAACTATGTTTCATGATTTCACTTTCCACGCATCCAAGCTATATACATAATCGCTGTACGTGAAAAGTTTCACATGAAATGTCAAGGTGTAAAAAATGAAAAGTAAAAAGTGAAAAATGAAAAATTTCACATAAAGTTACATGATTGATCCCCAGGGATGCTTTTTCACACATGCATATTTAGATGCAGATTCAATGAAGTATCATATTTAGAAGAGAAAGATACATTTGATCTACTGAAATTTTTTATATTATATAAAATTATATAAAATTGTAAAAATTGTATAAAAATTATTTAATTATATAGAATTTTAAGTATAATTAATGTTAATAATTTACAATAACATTAATTCTTTAACAAAGTTATATTTTTATAATTGTAAAGAAAGAAAGTGTATAATAAAACACATTTATGTGTTTAAAATAAAATATTAAGGCAGAATTAAGAAGAATACCAACATTTGTTGCATATATCATCCTAGCGTGGAGCTCGCAAAATTTTAACGCCTGTTATATACGTATGTTAAGCCTAGTTTACATAACATTAATGACATAACATAAGGCTGTAAGGCATGGTTGTAAAGCCTTGTGTCCACGATACTAGAAATTGATTCGAGATCTCGGATGAAGAAAAAAATTGACCAATCATATTGATCAATTGGCGGAAATAGTTACTGCAATAGTTGGTCAATTTTTTTCTCTGTCCGAGATCGATTTCTAGCATCGTGGACATAAGACCTAAGAACCTATTTAAATGAATTATTTTCATTTCTTATGCTTAACAACCTTACGTCACAGTATATACAGTACAATTATTCTTGATTGTTAAGCATGAAGAATGAAAATAATTTATTTAAATAGGTTCTTATGCTTTGTGTCCACGATGTTAGAAATCGGTCCAAGATTTCGGATGGGGGAGAATTGATCAATTGCGTTTGAATAATTCGGCCAATTAATCAATGCGATTGGTCAATTCTCTTTCCATCCGAGATCTCGGATCCGATTTCTAGCATCATGGACACAAAGCATTACAACCACGCCTTACAGCTTTATAGCCTTATGTTATGTCATTGTAGACTAGGCTTTATAGCCCTAGATTTACTCTTGGTCATACGTATGCGCGAGAAAGCGTTCCTAATAGCAGCACTGGTATTACATCGTTCGATCATACATACCGCGGTTCAGGACAACAGGACAACAGGACATATCAAAAAGGCGGGAAGTCGAAGTTCTCGGACCGTTGAGTGGTTCGGATGTCTTTTGTCTTCACATAAATTTTTTTTTTATATGTCATCACGCTTTTTCTTCGATTTTTGCTCACACACTTGTCATTGTTCTCTCAAATCATATTTTTTTAATTGAATCGTGGCCTGTATTGGCGCCGTATGGCAGCTTCGGCCAAAAATAAGAAATAAGAAAAATAAGGCGGGAAGTGATTGCGAACATGTGTGAAAGTGCTGTTGTAGGTCATAGCATCACCGATCGGTGACGTAAATATTTTGAGTGGTGAAAGGTAAATTTCATTACTTTAGTCATTTTATGTCGTAAATTTAGTCTGATTCGCGCTATGTATGCTTGGTATGATACCATTATCAATTCAGGTGCATTGAAATTTGATTCCGACGTCCATTGGTTTTTCGTCATTGAGGCATTTCATTGTTTCTTTTCTGGTGGAATTAAGTAAAAAAAGGAAGAAAAACGAGGTAAAGGATGATACTGCGTTCCTAACCAGGAAATCAGAATCCGCGAATGAAGATAGGACGAAATATTACTGAAGTATGAAAGACATTAAGCAGTACTTCACCAATGATAGGAAGATTGTTGACAAGGAGACTGCTATTGATCCTGGCAACATCATAGAACAGGAGGAAGAGGAGCAAGAGCAGGAGATCATCGCGACAGGTGAACGCAAACGCGTGAAGATCCGAATATCACGCAGCGATTCCAGGAGCAGGATGTGTAACGTGATTGAAAGCAAGAATGATCTAATTGACAAAACACCCAGTCCATACAATGGTGAAGTAAACAGTGGCCAGAAAAAAGATTTGCGAAATGAAACGCCAAAATCAGGCTTGATTGATTCAAATATAAAGCAGTGTTTTAAGAAGGTAATATCTAGAGTTTAATAACATATAATTGATTTTGGTTATTGATAAATATCTAATTAGGTTTTCTTATTTTTTAAGGACTTAAAGTCTATGGAAATGTATGGAAATCAGTCTGAATCTGAAAAGACAAATATCTTGCAAGAAAAAAAATTTAATAAACAGATTGTAGATAATTTCAATAAAAGTGTAATTGAGATTAACGAATCAAATATAGAATTTCATGATGAGATTGGTTCTCAGCAGGAAGAATCAAACGCTTTTCAAGTTTTGATGAATCATAGTAAACCAATACAATATAAACTGTTACCACAGCAGCCAGTTGAAGACATTGAGAGCAAAGATAAATTAGATGATGCAAAAGAATTAAAATCTAAACGAAAAGAGAAACTAATAGCTTTAGCTGATAAAAAGGGATATACAAAAAGAAAAATGATGGAGATAGAAGAAAACGAGAGAATAGAAAAGAATATTGAAAGTCGCATAAGATTCCTTAAAGGTGACAATAAAAGCAACATTATACATAAAAAAGATAATAACATTGAACTAAAAAATAACAAACAACTATCAGGAAACTTACTAGATTATTTCAGGTAATATATTGAGTATTTTTAAATTATTATTTATATAAAATTATAAATTTTATATATAAAATTAAATTTGACAGTCTTGTTATCTGTAGAGTAATTATAAATTTTTATTATGCAGCAAATCATCTCAGGAAATAACAAATAAGAATGAGAAATCTGTGTCTACTTTTATTGTAAAAGCAGATGTACATAGGAACGACAATTCTGACATCGAACCTATAATGAAGCCAATATCAAATAAGATATATTCTAACAAAAAATGTTTAAAATCAGAATTAGAGCTTTCTATGAATGATATCCACATTGTAGCATCTGAAAATTTATTTTCACCACAAGCTGTCAAACTGGATAAGCAAAAGCGAGAGAAACCTCGTTGGGCTTTACGCATAAAACTACATTCTTCCGAACAAAACGATTCTTTAAATGGTAGTATAATAAAAAATGTATTTAAAAAAAAAACATATATCTTACATATATGATGTAAAACGCGATTAGAGCCTCCCAATATATATTGGTCGACGGCAATGATTGTTTTTTCACACTTTGATCGCTGATATTGATAATTTTTCAGTAAATATCTATTTTAATAATGCTATATAGAATTAATTATAATTTTATTTTCAGATACCGATGATGAATTGTTTTCATCAAGTAAATCAAAATTTAATGGCATGAATAAATCTCGAAATTCTTTAAATACAGAAAATAATAAAGTTTACTTAAAGAATTGTGATCGGCATTCTAAGAAAGTACAGAATAAGGAGAAAAAAGAACCGATCGTAAATAGTAATATACCATATATTGTCAGAGACGTCTCTAGTGATAATAATGAAGATACTAATTTATGTTTAAAAAAATCGAATAAAAGTGATAAAAAGGAAGAAAAGATTAACGATATGAGTGAAATGGTTATAACGGTGATTGATGATTCCGAATGCGAAATTATTAATGAGAGTAGTTTGAAAAGAAAACCAAATGAAAAGCTAGCGCCTTTATTTGTTAAACGACGTAAAACTGATCCGATTTTTACGACAACTAGGCGCTTGTTTTTACAATCGGATATAATTGATATAGAGAATAAAAATATTGATCATAAAGCGAACAACGATTTACCTATATTACCGTTTCCTGCAATCAGTCATGTTACACAATTAGGAGATACTTCGGACTCGATTAAATCCGAAATCAAACATAAGTTTCCAATGAAAATCGAGAAAAAATATCTGCCTTCAATAGATATTAATAATTATAAGCATATTACTAGTTATAAAGAAGCATCAACAGTGATTGAAGCAATTAACAAACCTGTAAAGAAAAATATTGAACAAGCTTTGATAGAAATTGAGCAACTTTATCCAGATGTACAAAATATGTGGAAAACTATATCAACGATTAAAGGCGACTCTGAGAAGAAAGCGCTGTCTCGGAGAGGCAGAAAGTCGAAAGTGTTCGAGCGAAAAAAAATGTTAACGGAGAACGTCAAGAATGAAGATAATCAATCGCGTAATTGCATGTGGACGTATAAATATAAACCAAGAAGTGTCCAGGAAGTTGTTGGAAACGAAGAAGCCGCGAATAAGCTCAAGGATTGGTTGAGCAGTTGGAGATTGTCTTTAACGAAAGAGAACGATGGAAGCAGTGGTGATGAATTTTATTCCTCGGATTGCAGTTCTTCGTGCAATAATGAAAATAATCAAATAGCTGTATTATTAGGACCACATGGCAGCGGAAAGAGTGCGAGCGTGTACGCGATAGCAAACGAACTTGGTTACAGGTTGGTAGTCGTGGCTCAATGTGTGTGAATGTATTGTATTTAGAATAATTTTTAAATTTGTATTAAAATTCATTTTATTCCAAGTAAGTTATAGTCTCATTTTTACAGTGTGCTCGAGGTGAATGCATCTTCCAGACGGACTGGAAAGAGAATCTTAAAGGAGTTAGAGGAAGCCACAAAATCGCATAGAATTAAAAAAAGTAAGCTCGAGTTTGAGCGAATTATAAGTGAGAATGATGGTACGAAGATATCACAAAATTCATTGATTCTTCTGGAAGACATCGATCTCATCTTTGAAGAAGACGAAGGGTTCGTTTCCGCCGCGTATCAATTAGCATCAAATACGAAACGACCAATTGTCATGACATGTAGAGACATATGTCCTCATTTGAACAAAATGGCACCGCAACAGAATAAAATTTATTTTCAGAAAATTAGTGAAAATAGGGTATCCGTCTTGTTAAAATTAATTTCGTTGGCGGAAACAGGTTATAAACTTTCACATAATTGTCTAATGGTAAGTAGTTTTTAAATTGTTATAAAATCACATTATTTATCAATCAAAATGTATCGTATGTAAGATATCTGTAATATTTTTGTGAAAATTTTTAAAATAGAAAGGCTTTTACAAAAAAAGCATCTAGAAATTATCTATAAAGATTGTCAATTGATACTTAAATCTAAATATTTTTTAAATTTATACTAATTATACTATGCTGTATTTTTCTACTCAGTAAATGAATAATTTTTTCTATTGTTTAGAAATTATTGCAGGCGGGTGATCTACGACAGGCACTGCTTCAATTACAATACCTGCTATTATCGGGTTCACCAGTATTATCCGAACAATCTACAATCATAAAGCTATCACTTTGGCAAGATATGCAACGTTATTTGTATAAACCTGCGATTAAGCTAAACAAAAAGCACAAAACAAAGAAAAGTATAAATACCAAAAATTCCAATGTCATATGTATATTAAACAAATTAGCAGAAGATTTAGACAATTTAGCTTTAATGTCATCTTTAATTGACATTGAGGACATAACATTAAATATGTCAGAAGAAAATACGCAACCAAGTTTATCTTTAGCTGAAAATATATCTTTTTATTCCGCTTTACGCGAAATAAAGGCAGACATAGCAAATTTTATAAGCGATCGAATACTGTATAAAGATTTTAAGGCGAATGAACAAGTACAGAATCAAAGTAATATTATTCTGAGAAAACAATTGAATCAAGGGGTAGATCTAACACTGTCGCATGTTACATCTACATGTTTAGATCGACAAATTATGGCAATAGATTATCTTCCAATCATGCGAGCGATATGTCGCGCAGAGGAATCTCGCTCCACCATTAATTCTAAGCGAAGCAATCGATTTTTCCATTATTTGCACAATTTGAAAGTGCCGACCGCGTTGATGAAACCGAATATCTTATCCGCCGCGTGCAGAATGTTACAAGAAGAAAATAAAAATGCATCGTAGTGAATGTTACTAGCGACTGATACGTGTTTTTACACGAGAACTATTTATCAGATTTCACAATTGCAGTAAATTAGCGATGTTTTGATATTATTTATGTCAAAGTGAATATGTATATTGTTTTTAATGCACATTATAATATATATATATATATATGTGTATATACATATATCTTAAGCGTTTTCTTTTGCAATGAACTTGCTTTCTTTTTTTAGTAATTGAATTTATTATATTTTAGCACAAGATACATTTTTAAAAATCGGAAAGATATAAAAAGTTGCGTTTATAATAATTTATTGAAAAGAGGAAACGTATTATGTATTCAATAATTTGATATTTTTTTCATAGATATATTATTCTGTACTTTTGTCACACATTTAATGATAAATACAATTGTTCAATATCATTGTCTAATGTAAAGATTATAAAATACTGAATATCCAGTGTAAATATCAGAGATATTTTGTACATTGTTATTTGCAGATATTGCGCATTATGATATACTGCCAAAGGCGAATTATATACATTATTGCAATCATTAAGAAATATCTAAAAAAGATGATTTAATAGAAATAAATATTTATTTTTGAAAACTTTATTCCTTTTTTCTGCAAACATACTATCAAGATTTAATATAATAATGATGTTTTATATAATAATTGTATAATAATACAAACTGTAAAATTCACAGTTAAATCTTTATGTGATGCAATTTGCGATTCAATTCTTCGAACTTCAAGATTTTTCGAATAAAAAAATCTCCATAACGGTGTGCTACCTTCGTATCAGCGATGTGAATCATGTCGTGATCAATGTAGAAATCCAACTGTAAAGAAGTATTTCTATAAAAATGCTCAGTGTGCATATATATGTATATATTTTATTTATTTATTTTATTCAAAAAGTTAGTAAAGAAATAGAGAAAAATAAATTATGATTACATTTTAATTTGATAATAAGGAAAATATCAAAGATTTGAAATAATTCATTTTCATTGGAGAAAATGATGAAAGTACATGCCATTACAAGAAGTGTAAAATATATAAGGAAGCTAGAGGTTCATGCACATTATATATTTGATAAATGGAATAATACAAATAATAACTACCTCAGAGCCAGATTGAAATTTTCCATCTAATCCTGATGTGCCTTTTGTCCAAACGATGTTTTTCATCTTGTGCTTAAAGCATAATAAATGGATTGTTAATGCATTGACCTCCTTGTCGAGATCCCAGCCTTCAATATCGGATCTAGTATTGTTTCCCATAAATGTGGCTAATTTGCTTAACGGCAATGTCGTATAGAGTTTCAAGTATGAACGAATGGTCGGCAACATTTTTTGCTGCACTACTTCGTCCATGAATACTTGGGTTTGATGCTTGATGGCTTCACGGACATAATCTTCATTGGGATTGTCCGGATTTGGTGGTGTCAAAGATAGAAATTTCGGACACGCGAATACGAAGCAATTCTCGAATTCAGTGAGATCACCGTACTGCATCTTATACATTTTTTCATGGTAGTTCTTATCTCGTAGAGCCTGCTGCAAGCCTTCATCTATGCACTGCGGATGTAGAACTAGGCAGATAGCAAGGAGATGATACATCTGTTCAGTCTGTTTATTAATCTGATCGTTTTGGTAGCTACGCGTAGCGAACAACTGCTTTGTGCGTTGGATATATAACAGGATACCGGAAAATGTTCTGATCGCATCTGCATAACGGCGCATCATCATGTATGCAAAACCCACGTAGTACGCCGTCGATATCTGACAGCCGGGTACATGAGAGTATGCGCTTTTCTTGTAGAGTTCCACATTCTCCAGAACTTTGATGGCCTGGTAATAATCACCTAGCAGAGAATGCAGTCTCAGGAGACCAACAAGCGAGAAATAGCCAAGCATCTTGTACAGGGAATGTCTACCGAAAGCGCCAGCCACAGAATCTGGATCGCCACCGCTCGCGTACACTTCCAATTGGCTCTTTATCTTCGATTTATCAACCAGATAGTGCAAGACATTCAATACACACAGGACATCCCAGATTTTATTATGCGCATTTAGATTTTCGATCTCATCTGGTGTCTTATTGGACAGATTGGCGCGATATTGAGCAAATGATTGGAATTGGTAGACGAACTCGTCGATAAGCTCCCACAGCCATTGATCAGGCAGTTCCAGTTGCACCGGGGTGTCCGGATGTAGAATATAATTAAAAAGATCGCAGTAATTATAAAAAGAGTTAAGACGCTGCTCCAATGTCGGGCCTTGCATACGCGCGTAGATATGCCGATAATAAAGTTCCTTATAGAGAGTGAGAAACACTGCATCATTGTCAACGATATGGGCAATCGTCGAGGCGTCCGGCCATGGCGACTTGTCGAACAGCTGCTCCGATATTTTGGGAAATGAATTCTCGTACAGATTCTGAATCTCGAAAATCATACCTTCGTTGATGCAATTGCGCAGGAATACTAAGAAATTGCGGACCACCTCGGGCACCTGCCGGTAGCTCGGGCGGTCGTACTGATCATGCACGTCAGGCGGCCCATAATCATCATAGGCGTCATACTAAGGAGAATTATATATAAATTAGAATAACTCGAGTTTACGAATATCGAGGTTTAATCAAATAAAAAATGTAAGTAGACGAGCACCTCATTGTAATCGTCATACATCGTATTGGAGAAATGGGATGATCCGAAGAAAATATAACCTCTCGTCGACAAGCACAGCTGGGTTTCACCAAGAGCTGCCAATACCCACACGGAGCAGCACGCAGCAGAATAATGATGGGGGGAGGGAACGACCCGTTTAATCACGTTACAATTGAACACAGCCGATGCCTGAAGCCGAAGATTTTCCACTGGATCAATCAATCAAATAATTTTATTTTAAATTGGCCAATCGGTAACGTGGACACTCGAGCGCAACCCTAGTCGCAAATTTCCGGCTGCGTTCCGATATTCACTACCAGTACTAAAAATCTATAATATACGTGACCTGAATTATATATTTTCAGTACTGACAGTGAATATCGGAACGCAACTTCCGTAATTGTGTGTCATAATGACGTCATCTTGCTACTTGGGACATCATATTTTTATAGTATAATATTTATATTTTTAAATTACATTAACATACTGTTACATTTACATTTATATATTTTATCTTTCCTTTTATATTCATTCCTTATTTTTCAATGCATTATTAATAGCATATTTCTAAATCATATTTCTTAATCTTTTAAATATAAATTATTTTCAATATATTAATGAGTTAGAAAGAGAACAATAAAAAGGATAAAACGAAAGTTCAGATAGCAATACGAGTTAACTTACTTATTTCAAGCATGCGCATTCTATTTTGACTAATTCTGACATCAAAAGTGCTGATAGAGAGTTGCGCTATTGTATATACTGGCTGCGTTCCGTAACTTACTGGAATGCTTGCATAGCACACTATAATGACGTCATACTGGCAGTACTGCGTGACATTCCGTTTTTACTAGTTCATTATCGCTGTGAAATTGTGGAAACGGAACGGGATTAAACAGTACTGCGTACAATAACTGCTAATATGATGCTGTCATATAATAATATAAGAAAATGGAAAAAGTTTTTATAATTAATAATATTGCACATATAATGGAATCAAGTAGTGATGAATCTAATAGTAACTCATATAATGAAAGAAATGTTAATAATATTAAAGAAAAGTAGATCAAATTTTATACCTAAAATATGTTGTAGAAGACGTAGTATCTCGATATACAAACAAAAAATTTAAAACTCACTTTCGGTATATTTTTATAATCTTTTATTCTTTGTAGATACAATAAACTGTTTCTGTAATTTTACTGAAATATATTTATTTTAGGTTACATCGGAATACCTTTTTTTTTATATTGGAATTAATAGGGTCAATCTTAGAAAGAAATGGAAAATCAAGTAGACGCACGATCTTTCCTGAAAAACAATTAAAGCAATAATTTCGTATATAATAATGTTTATATAAACTTGGTGTAGCGTGAATGATCGAATCCGCTATAATATAAATATCAAACTTTATTTTTATCTTGCAATGCTTTTTGTACGTTTTCTTTATTTATTATTATTTTATATTGAATATTTGTTTCTGCATCGAGTAGGGTTAATTCTTTTTTCTCGAATGTCACCATTTTGTACTGTGACTGTTGCATCTTTTTAGCTACAATAGCCGCAGCGGGAAGTGATGACAAAATTTATGACGTCATTATTCTATCGTAGTGCTATCGCAGCACACTGGAATAAATTTCGGAACTGTATTACAGCCATTATGTAAAACTTTTCACGTATAGCGATTATGTATGTAGCTTGAATGCGTGAAAAGTAAAATCATGAAACCTACTTTCATAGATTTTATAGCTAAGGAAAATTATTTTATTGGTACAGTATTATATACATCTTTTAATAACCGATTGTGAGTGCGGCACTTAGCGCTACAAATGTTTTGAATTGTTTGGAACGTTGTTTTATTCGATCCACTTGGCACTTCGAAGCGTTCCAATAGCACATATGACATTATTAATACGTCATATCATAGATTTTCACTTCCAACTCGCTCCCAATGCTACTGCTTGGGATGCGTTCCTTTATTCACTCCGAGTACTCATGCTATGACATAATGGTACTGCGGCTACCATTCCGTTTTAGTTTCGTGCGCTTTCTAACTGCTTCAAGATTATAAAACGGAACGCAATTGTAGTATGTTTCAAGCTCCAAATGCTGAAAATGGCTGGCATATGTAATATTAAAAAAAATATAATTTTATTATATATATTATTATATAAATATAATATATATAAAATAATTAATAATAATATTAATATTAATAATAACAATAATAAAAAATAATTAATAATAATAAATAATTTCATGATATTATATTATTTCATATTATACGCTTTATTTTCTTCAGTATCAATCAAGGTTATTTTAGTCTCCAGCAGGAAGCAGCCATCTTTGTGCTCTAACTGCTTTATCTCGCTGCAGTAGCCGCAACAGGAAGTACATCAAAATCAATGACGTCATAGAATTCAAGGCAGTACTTTCGTAGTGCACTACTCTATATCGGAAACGCTATTTGTATTACTCAGAGTGAATAAAGGAACACACCCTCGAAACGTTACAGTACTGCCAGTACTGGCAATGAGTTACAGCGGAACGCAGCCTGTGTGTTCATATTTGTGGGCTTGTAAACTTATAGATGGCGCCAAATTACTAGGCAAATTTTTCCCATTTGAGTTGGACCACCCTGATAGATATTTATACAAGGCTTCAATTTGAATAATCGACTTACGAATCGAATAACGACTTTTTATGCACGTATATTTCAATATTGAATATAATTAATCGAAGAGCAAGATAGTTTTAAATCGAATTGTTGTCGAATTCTCAATTGATATTGAAAAGTGAGTCGAACGCGCACTGCAATGAAGCCCGCGTAAGTATTATAAATTTAAGTATCAATTTGTCGAAGCTCGATGATTATCCCTTTAAACTTTCGTATGTATGCTTATAAACTTGAAAGAGTACAAAATGATCTGGATGCGTACATTTGTATTACAAAATCGAATAAATGTTCTATGGATATTTTAGACGTTCGAAAACGCCAGCTCGTAAGCCAATCTGCCGATCAAAAAGTTCGAACATGATATCTAAAGATCCTGTTCAAGTTTATTGTCGTTTACGACCCATGCACTCTCCCACGGATGTATCATGCATGAAAGTTACATCGGATAAAACGGTAGTCATAACGCCTCCAGAATCAGCAGCCAATTTTCGTACGATAACTAATAAAGAAATACAAACGACATTCAGTCATGTATTTACACCTGATGCGACACAGAGAGAAATATTTAAAACAGTCGCTCTTCCTCTAGTTGAAAATCTCATTCATGGGAGAAATGGTCTTTTGTTTACATATGGTGTAACAGGTAGTGGAAAGACATATACAATGACTGGAGAACCACAGGACGCTGGTATCATGCCTCGGTGCTTGAATATTATTTTTAATACTATTGCAAATTATCAAACAAAAAAGTTTGTCTTTAAACCAGATAAATTAAATGGTTTTGATGTGCAAAGTGAAGCAGATGCTATGCTAGATAGACAGCATGAACTTCATACAGATTTTTCACAAAGAACTGGAAGACTTGGAAAACAGTAAGGTTTTTTTATTTAATGTATGAAAATAGATGATATCTTTATGTTAGACATGTGTGCGCATATATATGTATACATACATATGCAACATGATTATAATAATATTGCCTGATAATTTCTCATTAAATAATATTTGGTAGCCGTAAGGTAGATAGCGATGGAGATAGTAATCCAGCAGTAGTTCCCGAATGTAATGAATCGCAAAGTATAACAGTTGACCCAGATAATGCTTATGCTGTATTTATTACATATGTTCAAATATATAACAATGGTGTATATGACTTGCTAGATGAAGATGATATCAGAACCAAGTAAGAGAAAAAAAAAGAATATATATTGCAGCAAAAAATCTAACTGTGCATATAACTTTGTGTATTGAATACTTTTTTTTTGTTTTTAATATAGGACACTGCAGAGTAAATTTGTTAGAGAAGATGGCAATAAAAATATGTATGTACATGCAGTCACAGAAGTTGAAGTAAAAAGTGCAGAAGAAGCCTTTGAACTGTTTCAACGTGGACAACGGAAAAGGCGCGTTGCACACACGGCGTTAAATGCTGAATCAAGTAGATCACATAGTGTTTTTACTATTAGACTTGTACAGGTAATATATATATATATATACAAACTTTTCATCAGAGTTATTTTAGAATGCAGTTATTTACAATTAATTTTTCATATATCAGGCGCCTTTAGATTGCGAGGGTGAACATGTGATGCAAGATAAACGAATTGTATGTGTAAGTCAATTGTCTTTGGTAGATTTAGCAGGTAGCGAACGAACAAATCGCACTAAAAATACTGGACAACGTTTGCGAGAAGCCGGTAAGACATTTCATTTATTATATTTGGGCAATTTATAGAAATTTTTCAATAACGAACATGTAATTTTATAGGAAATATTAATAACTCTCTGATGACTCTGCGATCATGTTTGGAAATTTTAAGAGAAAATCAGAATCAAGGTACAAATAAAATGATTCCCTATAGAGACTCCAAGCTTACACATTTATTCAAAAACTATTTCGATGGGGAAGGACAGGTCAGAATGATAGTCTGTGTAAATCCACGAGCAGATGATTATGATGAAATGATTGTACGTAATAACTTTATTATTAAATACATTTATGAAGAAGTATAAAATTATTTTTTTAATGTTTGTACGTAGCAAGTCATGAAATTCGCGGAAATGACTCAAGAGGTACAGATTGCGAGGTCTAATCCTGTAAAGTTGGATCTTGGTTTTACTCCTGGAAGAAGACAAGCAAATAAGGTGACACTGAATGAATAAATATAGGTCAAACATTTTATAACTTTAAAATATGCGAAATACGAATTTCATTAATTTTTCAGATATTCAAAGAAGCAAGAACCAAATTGGAAAAGGAAGGACGACCAGAAGCTGCTGATTTAGAAATCGATTTGGGCCTAGTATACAGGTATTACAAAATTTGAATTTTGTTCTGAGAAAAAGTTCTTTTTTTCTTTTTTTGTTTATATAAACTAACATAATTATAACGTAATCAAATATATAATGTATATTATAGTTTGGGTGGACCATTTCCTCAATTAGAGGCTACTTTGGACAACGATCAAATAATACATTCTATAATACAATTTCTAAAACAGCGTATCCATAAACGGAACATACTTGAAGCAGATTTACAAAAGAAACGTAAGAAACATTCAGTTTGCAAATTTCAACTAGCAAATTTGTCTTATAATTATTTTAATAATATATGAAACATAAACTTTCTTTATAGAAGAAGATTTTAGACGGATCTTAATGGTAATGATACAAGAAAATGAAAATTTGAAAGTTGAAGTAGCTTCATTGAAAGCTACAAACACACAACAGAAAAAAAAGATATTGGCATTAGAAGGACACCTTTGCAAAACAGAAACGCAAATTGATAATCTTTTATGTAAATTAAACAGCGCTAATGAAACGATACGAAGTTTACAGCAAGAAGTAAGTTTCATCTAAATGTGTGTGCATAAGTATATAACATACAGGATGATTCAAAACAACCGTTTGTTCTTAAAATGTTACATTCTTGAGTCGATTCTAAGACGATTTTTCTACCAAATTTTTATTAGAAGCTTAGTTTTTGAATTATAAAGGAAAACAGTCCGCGAATAATATATTTTAAGGACAAACAGTTGTTCTAAATCACCCTGTATGTAATGTATATATAAATACATATGTGTTTGTTATTACGCTTTGATTTAAACAATGTATAAATATTTATAAATAGGTGAAAGATCGGGATTTGGCATTGAATCAACGTTTAATAGATAAGCAAAGAGTGAAGCAGAGATATAATACAAAGATGCAAGTAGAGACGGATAAAATGAACAGAGAGCTGGAAATAAAATTGCGTCAACAGCGCGAACGTCTTCAGGTAGTTATTTTGACTTTTTTTATTTACTAAATAGATATATATTTAAAATTAAATATTTTTCTATTATTTAGAATCAAATGAAGGAGAAAGACGATAAATTACGATTGGTAAAACAAATAATTGACGATAATGGGATTATTAATGTAATTCCATCGAAGGAACAAGATCCAGAATTGACAACAAGAGTGATCAGTCCAAATAGAGATGTCAGAATATCACGAAAGGTGATATTTACGCTTATATGTAATCGTGCATTCCATTTAAATTAATATCTTAATTAACTAATATTTATCCATCAATATCTTTGCTGTATAAGCTAAAACATTGACATTTGTAAAAAAGTTAGGAAAAGTGGAAAGAGTAATGATTTTTTTTTTTCATACATAGGATAGAATACCTGTTGCAAACCCGAGATACAGACGATCGCAAAGTGCTGATAGATGGATCGATCATAGACCTCAAGCACTTGTGCCAATCGGGACTATATTGCAACCACTGATGCAAAGACGACGAAGTGTGACACGACTTACTTCACCAAAAAAGATTACGGATGGTGCATCTAGATATTGTCTTGTTGCGCAAGAACATGATACAGACGGAGAACTCGAAACAAAGCTATATAAGGTTGAAATGATATCAAATTTTTGTAATTTCTTCGATAGAAATTATTAAGGCAATCTTTATTATTGCTCAGGTTTTAAAAGAACTTTTTTCTTTTTTAATAGGGTGACATACTTCCAACGAGTGGAGGAGGTGCGCAAGTAGTATTTAACGATATGGAGTGTTTGAAACAATCATCACCGAAAGCGAGGAAACGTGCTGGATCTCGAGAAGAAGGAAATATAGATCAAATAGATATTTCTACAGAAACAAAGAGATCACGAATGACACCTTCATGATTGAACACGTTATAATATTATTTTTAAGTATGGAGAATAAAATATCTTCCGTGATACGCGCATTTCTTAGTATTATTGTGACAATTCGTGTAATAAAAAAATTGATGCGTGAAAATTCGTATAATAGATTTGTAACGAGATAAATAACATTTTTTGCTATAATACACCTCTTATTCATTCTTGTATTAAAAACACTTAAACATTTCTTTATATTATTTACAATTATTGTTATTATTAAAAAATCTGAGATAAACAGGATTTATGTATTTAATATTCGTGTACGAAATGGCTATTGCAAGAATGGTTAATGCAAGACACTAGAAATGGCTATTGCAAGAATGGTTAATGCAAGACACTAGAAATGGCTATTGCAAGAATGATTAATGCAAGACACTAGAAATGTGAATGTTAAATGCCTGCATACAAACTCATGTGTGTGTGTGTGTGTGTGTGTGTGTGTGTGTGTGTGTGTGTGTGTGTGTGTGTGTGTGTGTGTGTGTGTGTGTGTGTGTGTGTGTGTGTGTGTGTGTGTGTGTGTGCGTATGTATGTGTGATATATGTATTAATATAATGATATTAATTATTTAAGCAGGATATTAATATGAAAATGAAATTTAATACAAGTATAAAAATATATACGATTCCAGTGTACATTGGTGTGTGTGTGTGTGTGTGTGTGTGTGTGTGTTAAAAATATTTGTTTATACCATTATGAGAGATACTTAATTGTAAAGACGTATGTGGATGAAAAGAGTCTGGTAATGAATTAATACCTGAGATATTTCTTCGCAAGTTCGAAATACTTCGAACAATTACATAATACAGTTATAATGATACATACATAAAATTTTTTCATATTTTATTCTTGTGACTTATCGATTCATCAAATTTCATTAGTGCATTTTCATTAGTGCTTTCTTTTATAAAAATCACCAATCTGTATGAGTATCGTACTGATCCAATATTCCATTTTAAACTAGCAAATCGTCCATCAATATCTACAAAAGTACTTTAATAAAGGGTGCGCTCCATTCAATGCTACAAATGCGTCAGACGTTTTGCTTTCATCTGCTTCCGTAAAACGGTCCATTAGCGCTATTAATGTTGCCAACACTACGCAAGTGGACCGATTTGAAGCGTTAAAATAGTCGGAATTGTGTTTACAAACATATATCCTGCGATCATGAATTCTGACGAGATAAAAGTTATATTAGCTTATGTTGTTAAGACTTTTTTAGAACCACTATCTTATATTTATGAAGATAACGAAAACATTTCAGAACAAGTAATTGCACATATCTCAAAAAATAACATTTATTTTTTTTAACTTATTTAAAATAAAATTACATGTAAATCATCATAGATCATTATAACATTACTTTGGTTAGCCTTAACAGCATCCTCTTTAGAAACTTCTATAAATATATATAATATGAAGGGAGGGTGTGCGTCACGGGCGGGGCCCGATCACGAACCAGTCGTGAAAACTCGTAATTATTTTGCGAAAAAATACCACCTCAGCCAGGAATCGAACCTGGATCTCCTGCTTACCGGGCAGGCATCTTATCCTTTCGACTATCGAGGCATGTGATGATATTTATCGCAAATAACGTGTTTAGAATAACACGTCAACAATACAATGATACATATATATATATATATATATATATATTACAATATACATATATACATGTATTCTTTCGAATCCTCACGACCGGTACTCCAGAGAGATGATGGTCCTATTCTCTCGATGGATGCAAGTCGGACATAGTATAATAGTTATAAATTATTCCTTTATTATATTATCTTCCTAATTTTATTGGCATTTTATCTCTAAATATTTGATACAATACACAATAAAAATAATTTTGAAAAATTAATACAATAATAGAAACGAAACATGCATTATACGCAAAAATAAATCAGATCGCCACACACTACTTACCACGATATACACTTTCGTTCATTAAGTTTTCCCACGTTTTGTACATTCAAATTGTACGCTTCAATGGCTGCGTTCAGTGATTCTTTATTATGATTGGTTTCTATACTTAACGAAGATCACTATTCAACGAAGATCTAAAGGCAAGGATATTGCCAAATCCAATCATATTGAAAAATCACTGAGCGCTCACTGATCTGCTTTCTCTGCTGAACGCAGCCAATCATAGCTGCATTCCGATTCATTGCCAATACTATACTGGCAGTGCTGTGAATCCGTTCCAAAATATACTACAGTAAATTTTCGATGAGTTCGTGCAAGCATGTGACGTCATAGATTATGTTGTCATTTCCTGCTTTCGTTACTGCAGCTGTAGGTCTATTTTTTAACTTCTTAACGACAGTTTTACTAGCTAGATGTTACGCAGCTTTTTTCCTATATATTATATCTGCGCAACGACAACATAATGATACAACACTGTCGTCAAGAAGTTAGAGAATAGGCCTACTAGCGAGATAAAACATTCGCAGTTGTAAGAAATAGACAATCATAAGTGATCATAAAAGAGATTCGAAATATAAACACCTAATATAGAGGAGCCGTTGCGAAGTCAATCGATTTGAGTGTCATTTGGAGGATACAGCCTATGTTACCTGACAGGGGCACTTTCCTTCATGAAGGCATGCGCATCGGATGTGCGTTGTCGGGAGTCAATCCGAGAAGTCAGTTGATTTGGGTGTCATTTGGGTGTCGTTCAAGATGAACGAGTTCGAGAGCAAAAGCTCCAAGTTTCAGATAAAACTTTGGTAGATGAAGACTCGGTACATTCGGGACGAATGTAATGTCAGAATGGTCGAGCTGTAAGAAATAAACAACCGTAAATGGTCATGAAAGAGATTTGGAATATAAACACCTAACATAGAGGAGCCGTCGCGGTCGTGCAGCTAAGTGTCTTTTAATAGTAAGCGAGAGATCCCAAGTTCAAATCCAGTCGGTTTCCGTTTATTTTTCCGAATTTAATAAATATTTTTCACAGTAGAAAGATGGCGGCCATGAAACTTTTAAAATTATGTTAAGGGTCGGCAGGAGTGACGGGCTAACTCCGACTTGATCTAAAATGATTATCTATTCCTTATTTACAGTGCAGATATATATCTATACTCAATTATATTTTGTCTTATAGAAACGATGTTTCATCATGAAACTTTGTTAAGATAATTTCTTTTGCAATGAAGCAATGAAGCTACTTACAGAGCCAATTTTGCAATTTAGCTCTTAAATAATTAAAATAAATGTAACTATCTACTCCTTATTTACAGTGCAGATATATTTGAGTATACCCATATATTATCTTATAGAAGCAAAATATTCTGCCATGAGTTTTTTTCTATCATGAGTATTTTTTATAAAATTATGACTTGCTATAGAGCGGGATTTTGCAATTTAACTCTTAAAAAAAATTTACAATAGATAAAAAAAAATATTTGCACCTTATTGTCCTATAGTGCAAATCTATTTACGCATAAATGAATTATTTATTTTCACACATTTTCTCAAAAATCGTTTTGTAGCTTTCGTCAGACAAATATTCTGATTATAAATATCATAATTATATAGCTTTTCTCGCAGCATTTTGGCCGTAATATGGATGAAAAGGAATTTATCTCCGATAAAAGTCTCCATAGCCGACTACTCTCCTGCCGACCCTTAAGTTACAGAATATATTTTTCGTTATAGTATCGTTAAATCTGCGTAACGACATCTCTAACTAGTGAAACTATTGTTAAGAAGTTAGAGAATAGGCCTATAGGGTGTTTACGACAAATGATTAGATCTCTGGGGGTCGATCATGTAACTTTTCCTCTAGGGCGGAAATGTGAAAAGTGAAAAGTTTCATGTGAACTTACGATTATGTACGATTTTGTGGAATCATGTAACTCTTTCACGTGAAAATGTGAAATTTTTCACGTGAACTTTTTCGCCATGTACCTTGGTGGCGGAAAGGCGGAAATCTAGGGAATTAATAAATATGCTTCGGAATTAGAGAAGATTAGGGCTGCGTTAGGATGAAGTGTACGTAGTACATATACAATTGGTTATTAAAAGAGGTATATAATACTGTACTAATAAATAAAATAATTTTTATTAGCTATAAAATCTAAAAAAACTATGTTTCATGATTTCACTTTCCACGCATCCAAGCTACATACATAATCGCTGTACGTGAAAAGTTTCACGTGAAATGTCAAGATGTGAAAAATGAAAAGTAAAAAGTGAAAAATGAAAAGTGAAAAATTTCACATAAAGTTACATGATTGACCCCCTGATCGGACAAAGCAGTGACACTCAATCAATAGACTCTCTAAATTTCCCTAGACTAATCCGAATCAGTGATCTTTGTCTCATCATTGATCGGCTCAATTATCATGGACCAATGAAGCATAAAAGCATTTTTATTGAAAAGTAATCCTCTCTTTACTTTTTTTATATGAAATATTAAATAATTTTACAAAATATAAAATAAAGTTTGTAATAAATTTGAATTTATATATTGTAATATTTTGTATTAAACATTTCTTATTTATACATTTCTTTCTATAAAAATAATTTATTTTAAAGCTTGAAATTATATTTAAAAAGTACAAAGTCGTGCAAAGTTAATAAAAAATATCTTATTAAAAAATTGTTAAATTGTAATTTTTTTATTAAAAATTACAATAAAATCACAATAGTAGTTCTCAATTAAATACATTCAATAATTATCCTTTCTTTATTTATATTACATTTTAAATATCACGAGAAAAATGCTAATTGGCTGATATATTAATATGACTACTTGTTCCACCATCCTCATTGATCCATCCTCATTTTTGCGTGCAAGAGCACATCTTGTGTCTCTACACCATGGTTTAAAGCATATCATTGAAAAATTTCAGAAATATTACATCGAAATATTATGTATCAGCTAATATTGAAATGTTCCTAATATATTACCAAGACATTTAATAGAAATATTTATTTGATCTCTAAAATAAAATATAGGATACCATACATAATAGAAGGTTTCAGAAAACTTTCAGAAGATTGAAATGTTTTTGAAAGATATCTGAAAACTTTTGAAATTTTTTGTGCTGTATAACAAAAATTTCAGAGACATTATATTGAAATATAATTATTAAGAATAGCTTTCTAATAGAGAATTCAATTCTCTATTGGAAAGCTATCCTTCTATTGGACATTGTGTGTCATACTCGTATATCATATGTCGCTGTACATCTTCATCTATACAGCATAATTAGAAACTTTCAAAAAGCTTTTAGAAAGATTTAAATATTTTTGAAAACGTTCTGAAACCTTCTATGCTATATAGGTATATTATTTCAGGATTACGTTTATATGAAATATACAGGATTGGAAACATTCCTGAGTCTTTGAAAAAACATAATCCTGATTCTGAGATGACGTTTTCTTTTACAAAACTTTACTCAAAGATAAATTTTTGAATTAGGGCCGTTGCACATAAAAAAACTTAAGCAGTAAGACTTAGTTCCGGTCTGTAAGTGTCGGTCTACAATAAGTATTTAATCTTTAAAAAAATTGATCAATCATAGTCGAGTATTTTTTTCATATTCGATTATAATTGATCAATTTCTTACTTCTTAAAGCTTAAATCACCTATTGTGGACCGACACTAATAAGTGATTTAAGCCTTAAGCTATAAGAAATGGACGAATCAATAGTCGAAGAATAAAAGAATAATCGATTATGATTGGTGAATTTCTTATAGATTATGGCTTTAATCATCTATTGTAGATTAGGACTTAAGCAGTAAGAAAATCAACATTACGGATTTGCTACTGCTTATGTAAGTATCGGTCCACAATAAGTATTTAATCTTTAAGCCGTAAGAAATTGAAAAATTATAGTCGATTATTCTTTTCATATTCGATTATAATTGGTCAATTTCTTACGTCTTAAAGTTTAAATCACTTATTGTGGACCGACACTTACTGCCTTATGTTCTCGATTGGCTAATTTGTTTACTGCTTAAGTTTTTTATGTGCCACGGTTCTTATAACAAGAGATAGTTTTCTTATCACAGGACGAATACAGGAGCCGCACAACTCACTGTCAGACGTAACAATTGACAACTGTTTCATATTTAAGCGACTATGTCTGAGAAAAAGTTACACTGCTTTATCTCTTGTATTTGTCCTGTGATAACAAGATTATTTCTTTATGATTCAAAAACTAGACTTCAAGTATTTTGTAAACCTCAGGTAAAATTTTGTAAGAGAAAAACTTATATCAGAATATAATCAAAATCACGTCTTTTCAAAATCTCAGAATTGTTTCCAATCACTCTCTATATTTCATAGAAACTTAACAGAAATAATATATCTATAAAACACAAAATGTTTCAGAAAACATTCAGAAAGCTTTCAAGAAACAGACATAACATAAATATGAAACATGCCTGAAATGTTTTTTTGAAAGGTTTCAATTTTTATTGAAAGGTTTCTGCAAACTTTCTAACATACTTCGGTATACCGAAGTATGTTACTTTTGCACTGTGTGAGAAAATTATAACTGAAATATTTCCAACATATTTCAAAGATTTATTATTGAAATATTTCATAAATATTTTAGAAGCATTTCTGAAATTACATCAAAGGATATATTATATGTATCTGAAACATGTTTGAAACATGTCTGAAATATTTTTTTGAAAGGTTTCATATTTCATTGATAGTTTTCTGAAAGCTTTCTGAAATTTTTCGATGTTGTGTGGGATATTCACATATTGAGATAGAATGAAAGTTACTACCATTTGGTTTTTTAAATAAGAAGATTTCAATGGAAATACAAAAGATATGAATCATTGATTGATTTACATTTTTTAAAAGCGATTGTACATTTAACTTTCGAGATAATGAAATTATAACTTAGCGCCACTTTTTTGATATCAAATCTTTTATATAGATATGAGTTAAATGCAATTTTATGATATCATTATTTTTTAAAAAGAATTAAACTTTATTAAGAATTAAAAAGCTCTACATCCTGGACACAAATTAAGTGAGGACTGTGTCTATGATCCCTATCATAGACATAGTCCCCACTTAATGTTTTCCTCACCTTCTTCTATTAGAGAGAGAGAAAAAATCAGGTGTTGTTTCTTCTCACTCGCACATATCGCCCATTGCCTGGTATATAGCATGCTCGATCTATCTATACTATGTCTATGGCTGTGACCGTCATCGAATTGTCACCGCCGCACGCGTCAGACGAAGCTGGTTGTTGACCATTTGGTAAATGTAATAAATATAATTGTGCACGAGTTTCGACATTGCCATGGGGATACTCGAGAAGATCTCGGAAATCGAAAAGGAAATCGCGCGTACGCAGAAGAACAAAGGTGAGCGTCGAGTTAATTAATTAACGGTGTCCACTTTAACCTGCCTGTTCACATCTTTTCCCAATATTGTGGCTACGATATGCAGCTAAGCGACAAGGTGTGAAAAAACGGTGGATCTGAATGAGACAACTAAAGACGTGAAATTTGATTGCAGCTACTGAATATCATTTGGGCTTGCTGAAAGCAAAACTCGCCAAATACAGATCCCAGCTCTTGGAACCAGCGAAAAAATCTGAGAAGGGCGAGGGTTTCGACGTACTGAAATCAGGCGATGCTAGAGTCGCGTTGATCGGCTTCCCGTCCGTCGGCAAATCTACTCTACTCAGTACTTTAACCGCTACTCAATCAGAGGCTGCGTCCTATGAGTTTACCACCTTGACATGTATTCCTGGTGTTATCGAGTATAAAGGCGCCAATATACAATTGCTGGACCTGCCTGGTATAATTGAAGGAGCAGCACAAGTAAACAAACTGAAAATTACCTTTTGCAAGATCATTACTTTTACATGGATCATGTGGATATTAAATGATTTTTCTTTGTTACTATAGGGAAAAGGAAGAGGTAGACAAGTTATAGCTGTTGCTAGAACGGCAGACTTGGTTCTTATGATGTTGGATGCAACCAAACAAGATGTTCAACGACAACTCTTGGAAAAAGAATTGGAATCAGTTGGCATAAGACTTAACAAGAAGAAGCCAAATATATATTTTAAAGTAAAGAAGGGTGGTGGCTTAGCATTTAATTCAACATGCCCTTTGACAAAAGTGGATGAAAAATTAGTTCAAATGATATTGCATGAATATAAAATCTTCAATGCTGAAGTGTTGTTTCGAGAAGACTGTAGTGCAGATGAATTAATTGATGTCATCAATGCGAACCGAGTGTATTTGCCTTGCCTTTATGTATATAATAAAATAGATCAAATATCGATAGAAGAAGTTGATCGAATTGCTAGGCAACCCAATAGTGTTGTTGTTAGGTAATATAAAATACTTTCATAAAAGATTTTGGACTTTTTTTTACAAATTTTGTATTTTTAGTGAATTTTTTGTTATCTGTTATTCTCTTTTCTCTTTCTCAGTTGTAATATGAAATTGAACCTTGACTTCCTGCTGGAAACATTATGGGAATATTTGTCTCTGATAAGAGTATATACAAAAAAACCTGGACAACCGCCTGATTTTGAGGATGGTTTAATATTGAGGAAAGGAGTGACAGTGGAGCATGTATGTCACGCAATTCACCGTACTCTCGCTCAACAATTCAAATATGCCCTTGTTTGGGTAAGTTAGTTGATGTTCAACTATGAATTTTCATATATTGATATTAAATTAAAATAATTAAGAATTCTAAATATAGATTATAGATATATAGATTAATATAGATTATAGACATATAGAGTATGCTTTGTTGTTTTAGGGTACAAGTACCAAATATTCGCCTCAGCGAGTAGGACTGCAGCATGTGATGCATGATGAGGATGTCGTACAAATAATGAAAAAATAAATTTCAATAAAATTCGTAAAGTCGCTCGTAAAAGAAAATGTGAATAGCAATATAAGTCTTATATACATATAAGCTTTTTATGTTATATAAGATTTATATTACGTAGAAAGAGCTATATAGTTCTCTATGTATAACAAAAGTGCGAGCAAATTACTAGATTGATAAACTGTAAATTTCGATGGATTTAGAATGAATGTGTTTGAATTACCTATTTTAAGAACTTTGTGGTTTGCAAATCTTGTTTCAATAAAATTTATAAAAGCAAATGTAACTCACGTTGATTACTTGTTTAAGTATCATAGAGAAATTTTTATTGAGATAATTATATGGAGATAATTTTTTAAATTATATATGTATTTAAACGAACGAAAAAAAACATTTTATTTAGTCTATTTCGGGGAAAATTTTCCTCCGAAATTGTTTATAGCTTTATATATATATATATATATATATATATATATAGTAAATAGTTCGCGTATGTTGTATAACAATTGGCATTACGTTGCATAATCGGGCCAGATGCAGAAATCGATTAGTATCTATTCGTTCGCCAATTTTTCCAATTGAGGAATTTGAGGACAACGATTCGAGTACACGATTTTTCCCGATGCGTTCGTAGTCTTCGCGCACGAATCGATGAATAATCAACACTGACATTCTCGCAGTACGATGATACCGCGAAGAATGCGCGCAGATCCTACCGTCACTTGTTCTTCTTTGACTGTAGTATCCTTTCCCCTCTCTTTCTTGTTCTTTTTCTTTTTTTTTTCTTTCTCCCTCTTCTTTCTCTCAATTCCTCACTTGTTTCACTTCCCCGTTCTCCGCCCCTTCTTGCGGGCGTATACGAAAATACGTTCGCCACTCGCGCGAGACACACATCCTGATTACTAATTCACATAGCCGCGGACTACTTCTCTGCCTCGTTGTGACACCAAATCCCATATTCCAGCCAGAATGGAGAGTCGGTGAGCCCAAGAGCTCGATGATCCACGCGAACGAGTAATTCGCACCGGATCTTAAGCTGTTGTTCGCGCGCCCACTACTATCTGGAAAATATCTCTCAGCGTCAGATTCCAGAACGATATGATTCAGATGCGCTTTCGCTTTGGCGAAAAATTTCACAATATATGAGAAAATTTTGTTAAATAATATTTTGTATATAATAAAGAAAGAGAGAATCTAGATCTCATACAATTGATTTTTCTTTCTAATCCTTTCTAAAAAAAGACATCGATACTCGCATCTCGAAATTTTCTCGAAAATTATTGTTCACGCTTTTCCGCGATGTTGATTGATTCTCTCGCTGCGCAAACTTCGTGAATAGCTGTCATTGTATTGATTTCACAGTGAGGATCATTTTGACAATTTTGTATCAAGAAGTTAAAAGTATTATAGCGTAACAGTAGTATAATAGTATTATATTAATTTTTGCTCTTGTGTTGAAAAAGATAAATAGCGCGCGCGCAGCGCGCGTTTGTAATGTCTGGTTTCTTAAGTTTCGAATATTTTTAAAATCGTTAATATTAAAATCGTCTTTAAATTAGTTTAAATTAATAAAATCATTCTTTTTTTCGATATTAATTTACAATGATAAAAAATGATAGATTTTTCTATTGAATTATTATATTTGTTAATTTTACCAAAATTTTACCAAGAAAATATCAATATCAAAAAAATATCTAGCTTTAATTTTCGGTTGTACAAATATCGAAATAAAATATTTAAATTTAATAATGAAACATATATATAATAAAAATATTTTTTTCGTAATATTTTTTTCACATATAATAATAATAAAAATATATTGCATTGCGGTTATTTTGGAGAAAGTCTTATGTATCAGAGATAAATAGTTTTAAAACGTAAAAAAATTGGGACAATTACAGTGTTAGTTACGTATTAAGATAGAATAAGATAGAATCTCGAAATTGATCTACGATTGCAACTAATCAACGTATGATATTATCACAATTAATCTGATTGTGAGTTAATCGGACTCTATTATTGTTCGTCTTATTGTTCGTCGCGAACGTATTTTCGTATACGTATCATCTGGGTGCAATCGCATTCTATTATCGTTTTATGAATTCTCATTGAACGACAATAGAACGGGAACATTGTTTGATATCAACGATAACAATTGAATGAAACAAAGGAGTAAGGTTTTTTATATATCTTAATAAACATTTTTTTCGACAGATGATAATCAGAATTTTTAACGCAAATCGAGAACATGAGAAATAAATATTTTAACAATCTCTCTCATTTATTGTTAATAAAAAAAAGATAGAAAAAAAAAGATAGAAAAAAGATTTATATCTTTGTAACAAGACTTGATAATGATAACATATATATTTAATTTCGATGACGTGATGAGTTTATGTAAACCTTGGATTCTTCTACTTCTTCTCTTTCTTCTTTTTCTTTAATCTCTTCTTCTCTTTTTGAACATTTGTTTGCTGAATTGTCGGAATTTTTTTCAATTGGCGGACTAAATATAACGCGAAGAGCACATTGGAAAGATCGTGTGTGTCGGATCTACAAAGATCATCGGGAGTAATCTCCAAGCGTGAAATCGTCCGGCGTTCCACAAACGGGAATGTGTCGCATAAAAATTCAGCGTCGTCGCTTGGGGCGTTAGACAAAACGGATGCTGGCAGTGTATGATCGATCCATCAGTAGCTACTACTATGCCATCCACAGGAAGAAGTTGCCTAGTATTTACAGTTAGACGATCGAGCGCGTTGCTTTCGCTCCTCGTTCTCGAGGCGAACGTTTCATTTCTTCAATTCTTGTTTTACAATCCGTAACGCTAGTCAGGACCAATCGTCCCATCGGGTTGTCATTAGACCGGTTGAAGACATTGATTATTGTCCGTACACGAGAAATACAGCGCTGAAGATCGATCGAGCGTTATTTCTATAATCAAGATTTACCTGTCGAATTTGTTAAAGAAAATTGAAAACCACTAAATGAGAATTTTTTGCAGCAAATATAATGCAATGGAAGATACAAAAAGTCGGACCTGATTTTATTAGAATTATTTTATTAGATTTAGATAATATTTTTTCATTTTTTTCTTAATAATTTGATTAACAAATTTGTTTAGTTATAATTTTAAATATTTCTAATGTAATGTTAGAATAAATAATTTAAAAATAATCTAAATGCAATTTATATATCGGATAACAATAATTAATTTTTTCTTTATACATATTTCTTTTTTATTTAAAAAAATTGTATTAATATTGAAAATATTTAAAAGTTTAGACATAATTATTCAGATTGTATAAATATAAATTATATAAGTGCGCAGTTTTTTAAGGCTTCAAGTGAAACGAATCAGAAAAGAGAAGACTTTACAAGCCCGTACTCTCCCTTTCTATTCCATATCGCCGAACAAATTTATCAATTTATCCAAAATTTGTTTTATTGATTGCAAAATCTATTATCTTTATCAGAAATGTCAAGAAAAAGTATATATAAATAAACTATGGAGAATATAAAAAAAAGGAGAAGGTTAAGCGAAATCGAAAACAAAATAAGTAATTGTAGATCTGAATCTAAAATCTGTCTATATAAAAGCTGTCATAACTAATATTGTTATAACTAATTAACTTACTTACAATTAATATATTTTATAAAAATATATGAAGTGAAAAAAGATCTAAAATGAGTATAGACAATGATGTTTAAAAAAATGAAAAAAATTATAATATATTAAAATTTTTTTGATTACAAACATTTTGTCTTAACTAAATCTTTATCAGTGCGTTCAATTAATAAATCATGGTATAGAAGAGTCATAAAGTTTAATTACAAAGAAAAAAATAACAGTATTTAAGATTGCAACTTTATACTTTACAAATATCGCTGTTATTTTTTTAAAGAAGATACATTTCGACACTTTTAGTCCTGATAATAATTGTAAATTTAAATTTTTTGCTCTAAATTAACAATAACTAGTTTCTGGCAAAAAGCACGAGAAATACTTGACGAGATTGCTTAGCTCAAAGTTAAAAACTAAGATTTACGATTATCATGGATCGGGATATACATAATGACATCCGTTTAGTTAATCGTCCATTTTATTTTCGTGACTGGTCGCCATAGTATTCGTCCTCGTCGATTGTTAACAAGTTGGCATTGAATGTCTATTCGAATCATTGTCAAGAAAGTCCTCTCGATAAATACGACGCACAAAGTGCGATTAATCAGTGTTCCATTAATCAGTGTAATCGTTTTATATCTGCGATCGTTTGCATTAAATGGCGCCAATCATCCACATATAAACCAACTGCCGCTAATTAGCCACCTCAAGATCGAACGAGCCAGTGTCGATCCGGGTAATGTATTATTTATCACGAAAGTAGCACATCAAAGAAGCAGCGTCATCGGACTAAGTATTAAAACATTTCGCCAGAAGGAGCGAGAGTGACAATAATCTTCTAATGCGTGCTTGATCTGTCTCAGATCTGTTTCACGATGTAGCACTCAATGGATCTTCATACAGTGCGTTTTATAAGCTTATCACAGAATTTCACTTTGAATATAATGTTCAGTCAGATGATCTTAAATATTGAAGGAAAGTTAATAAATCTAAAGATGGCAAAATTCTTCAAGATGGCAAGAAAGTTTTGAAATATCGAGACATTAAAGTCCTTTTATTTCGCTAAAATAATACAACTAGTGCAATTTACCGTAATATTTATACAATTATCAAATTTTTTATATCAAAATAATTATTTATTTTATAATATCAAAATAATTATTTAGTTTATTTGAAAACATATAGACTAAAGCTCGATTTATGACGAAAGAAATGTAGTTATCAGATACAAAGAATGAATAGTCAAAGGAAAGTGGGAATCGGTGAGAAACACATGTTGGAAGAAAATTTAAATAAGCTCTCTCTCTCTTTTTCTCTCTTTTCCTCCGTAGCTGGATCACGGAAACGATCACGGAAGTCTGTTGATAATCTTGAGGGGTGTTAAATGCCCGTGTGTACAATGCGCTCACGCACGTCTCAGAAAGGGAGAAAACGCTTGGTCGGGCCACGTGGAGAACAGGAGATGGGTAAATAGATAGGTAGGTAGGTATGGCACGAACAAACGCAGGAAGAGCACGACGACGACGAGAAGGAGGACGACGAAGGAGTATGAAAGGAGGTGGAGGTGCGGGTCGGTATAAAAGGGTCGCATCGCGACCGCCTCGTCTGTTTTAACACTCTCACCGGGCCGCTCGGTGGATCGATCGGTGGAAGAACCGGGACGTATACGCGTGTCATCGTCGATTGTCGATCGTCAACCCTTCGAAAAGACTCGAAAAGACGAGTAGAAAAGGAGAGTAGAGAAAGCAAGAGAGGTGAGTCTTCAAGGATATAAGCCGGATATAAAGTGGAGAACAAAGTGCCTACTGTCTCTCCGTCGGGAATCGTCGAGCCGGACGGGAACGACTTCCGGTCGGACCGGCCTACGAACGACCTTGACCGACTCCGCGTCAGTACCGATCTTTCATTCCCGTTTCCCCGTCGACCGATCGAACTAAGGTCGAGAAGGGACGATTTTTTTAAGAGCTGAGTGATACTGTGTGCAACGCTGATACAGTGGTAGCCAGCACTTCTTCGTGTGATGTACTCGCGTCTGGAGAATTTCTTGTGAATTTGGTCTCGAGTTTCCTTCTGATTTCAACTCTTTGCGGATTTACTTCCGGGTATGCACGCTGTTGCTGTCAGATCACGGAATTTATACAAAGCTAATGTGAGGCAATTTGAATTGTTCCATGTTTTTATCTTTTTCAGCAAAGGATGATAGAAAAATTACTCTTTTTAACGAAAAAGTTGCTTATATATTTTTTTCGAGCAAAAGATGATAGAAAAGATATAAACAATTTTTATTAATCATGAGTTTATAATCAACTTTCTTATTCGTTTTATATTCATTTATTATTTCTTAGTAAGTATTATATCAAAAAAATTTACTTACTTTCTAGTTCCTTCGATCATCCTCTTATGTAATATTTTTTAGAATTTTAGTTGAATTTTCGCAACTCAATTTTTCAATTTCTGTAAAGAAGTAATTGTAATTTCGTTCATAAGAATATCAGGATCAGAGAAAGAAAAGAGAATTGATGAAAAAGATTCTCTCACGAGAGAATAACGTCACGATAAATCTTTTATATTAATTTTCCGTAAGGAGAATTAGTCCATAGAATAGATCCATTAATTAAGTAGATCGAAGAAGAATTTATTTTTATATTCGTAAATATTATCCTTTATCATAGTGTCACATTGTTTGCTTATATTGCTCGATTTATTCTAGTCCACAATTTTTCCCTAACCTTCCCTACAGATTCGACCGTGAAGTGACTGGAAAGACGTGTAAGACATCTGTGTAAAGACATTGTCGACTATCATATACATATTATTATTCTACCCGCAACAATTCTCTACCAATTGAAACATCCGGCTTATTTGCAACGCGGCTCATAAGTCTCGTCCCGCGACAGTTTCGCTCCGTTCGTGCTCCGAAAGTTGAAAGCATACGCTTGGGAATGCTATGGGACATTATATGGGAACTGTCTGAACTTCGCGATCGCACGGTTGATCGCCGATCATGGCACGAAAAGTGTCTCTTCAACAGACAGAAAAAGGCACGATTCCTTACGGTTAACTTGTATATAGCCCAGGTTACCATATTTATCGTATTCCGTAACATGAATAACGTTTCTATGTAACGGATAATGCGAACGAGCCGTCATCGTCGATGGTCTTCTGTCATTTTGCCAGTGATATGATCCGGATAATAGAAAACCTGGACAATAGAGTGTCTCATGTCGATTGCACTTTTTGCATTTATTTAATAAATAAGTAAAAAAGTTACAATAAATATCTTAAGAAAAAAATCGCTAACTGATATTTAAAAACTAATGAAAAGAAGTGACGTATGTCGTGAAGTGAAAATATGATTACAAATGAATATTCAGTTTGAATTTTAAGCTTCACGTGCACGAAAGCGCTTCGTGTAATCCTCATTTTGCGTTATCTTCAATTTCAAGCGTTTTCAAGGAGATTATATATCTATACACTCGCTTGTCTAAATTAGAGTAACTCCAGCAACTCTATTTCCTCCGTATGTCTACTTCCTTTTGCAGAGCCATGAGATTAGCGGCAGTGCTGACGTTGCTGTCCTGTCTGGCGATAGGGGCACTTGCCTCACCGGTGCCCAAGATCGCTGATAGTAAGGTGTCGACTCAGAATGTCATCGCGACCGGCAGGCAATCGCCTGCAGCGCCAGCCACCACCAGCGATGACGACGACGACGATGATGACGATGACGATGATGTCGATTTAGATATCACTGACGATGACGACGACGACGACGACGACGACGATGATGATGACGACGATGACGACGACGAGGATGATGGTGATTACTTGGAGCGTTTCATTGAAGACATACTTGGAGGTGAGGAATCGCTCACATTCGTTTTCTTTATCCATTATATAATATTTTTATAAACAAATAAGTTTTAAAAAAGGAAATAAAGAAGATGATTGCTTGATTAGAAAAATATAAAACATGAAGAAGATAAGCTTGGAACGAAATATGAATTTAAAATAGAAAATTAGATTCGACATATAAATCCTCTCGATTTGATAATATTTCTTGTGCAGGTAATTGATACGTATATTAATAGTGATACCGTTATATAAACTTGATATTTAAATAACAGCTTTGTCAAACAAGCCATTAAGACTCTTGTATGTTGTAAAAAACAGATAACAAAATTTTGAACTTGTTAAATTTCTTTTAAAAAAAATATAAAGTCATCTATTTTTTAATCTATTTTTACTAGACATTACAAACGCGCGCGCTATTTATCTTTTTCAACACAAGAGCAAAAATTAATATAATACTATTATACTACTGTTACACTATAATATCTTTAACTTCTTGATACTTGATAATTGTCAAAAGGATCCTTTGTGAGATCAATATAATGACAGCTATTGACGAAGTTAGCGCGGTGAGAGAATCAATCGGCATTGCGGAAAAGCGACAATAATAAAATTCGAGAAATGCAAATAATCGATGTCATACCTTTTTTTTAGAAAGAAGAATCAAATAGCTCGACTTGATTGTTTTTTATTAAATAATGAATTACACATAAACCGTAACTTGTTTCTGTTTGAGAGAATTGAACAATGAATCGATTCTTCTTTTTCTTCGATCGTTGACGTTGCATCTGTTTTCTTTTTCATTGAACATCGCAGACAATAGAAAATCTTGCAAACTGACACACACCGTTATGTAAACGCGAAGCTTCGTATGTTGCTTGAGAACCTCTCTTTCTCACTCACATATGCTCGTACGTTATAACGGTACAGAGTACTTTGACTCGTCCAAATTAACATAAATCGACAGCGATCTTGGTTCGGAAAAAAAATTTCTACGCGCTACTTCTTCACATTGACCTGAATACCAAAAGATAATCCGACTTCTCTCGATCACCCCGACCGTTTCTTATGCAGAGCGCATTAAAATCACAAATGCGTGAATTTGCGAGAGATAATAATAAGGTTATAATCTAATGCGTTTTGTACCATCGCGAATAATTTTCAACGTTTTAGTAACATTATAAATTTCTTTCTGAGTTCACATCGCATTTTTCAGCCATTAAGATAATAATCTCAACGATGTAATCTACAACTAAAATTTAGATACTTCTTAAGTAACTAGACAAGTATCAATCAGTTCCGTCTAATTTTCTAATTAATTTACAAATAATATTACAAATACGGTTTTGCTTCAATTACATAATTCATCATTTCTCTCGGTCATTGCGCTCGGTCTAATAATAAGAGAACATTCTGACGTCTATGAGATGTTTAAGTTAAAGACGTCCTAACAATTTTAAAATGTCTTTTTAAATTATCAGAAAAATGTCTTTTAAACGTCTTATGTCCCGTTTTTTTATGTCATTGAGACATTTTTTAGACGTCTTATTTTTTTATTTTTGACGTTTTATAGTCATTTATTAGACACTTGTAAGATGACTAAAACACATCTTAAAATTTTTAGAAGATCTTTAAGACGTCTCATATCGAAATGTTTTCTGAGTAAATGATTCCAATGTCATATACTCATAAGTCATATTATTTCTTTGGCAGTTTAATTAATAACTGTATTATCAAAATTTGCTTTCATTTTGGAGTTGAAAAGACTTCATTTAAGTGGAATCCATGTTGAACTCACGTTCAAAAAACCATTTCATTAAAAATGATTGAGATAATCTCACAATATTGCGTCTTTTAGTTTATCCTGTATGGCTTTTATTTACGAGAAATAGAATTTCGCCGCAACCATTTAGCGATCAAAATGTTCTCTGAATAAATAATTCCAATGTCATATATTTATAGTCCGTTCTTATATCTAGGATCGTTTTAGGTAAGCTTATACGGCTATCTTATTGGTTGAAATGTAATCTTAAGACAATCTTAAATATAAGAACCGACTATAAATACCACTCTGTAAAAAAATATTGTCCATCTGTCAATGTGCCACTGTCAATTTGCAGGAGAAGACGATGACGATGACGATGACGAGGACGAAGCTTCCGCTTCGCCGGTTGCACCCGTTGCACCCGCTGCAACACTTGCACCAACCCCCGTCAATCAGCCGCAGGTGCCGCTCGCCGTGGCGGCTGATCTGAATCAGGCAGCCGCCGAGGATGTCGCGGAAGATGCGGCATCGAGCGAGACTGGCTCCGAGGACGATGCCGGCAGCTACGAGGACGAAGAGACGGCTGACGCCGAGGCTCAGGGTGCATCCAATCTGCACGAGTCGACGCTCGAAGGTGCCGAGTCCATCTCGAATCCGGTATCAGTCCAGGCCATTGGGGCGGCGTCGCCCGGCGCCGTCGCGGCGGCAACTCCGACTAGCGACGAGGACGACGATGATGACGACGATGATGATGACGATGTTGACCTGGATATCACGGAAGACGATGACGACGACGACGATGACGATGACGACGATGATGACGACGACGATGATGACGACGAAGTGGATGATATCACCGATATCGCCGACGCTAGGCACGCACGTGAGTTTAAGGGCAAGAAGGCCAAGAAACATAGCGTCAAGCACACCCGCAAGTCGCGCAAGTCGCTCACGCGATTGGTCTCTTCTTCTTCTCCCACTTCTTCTTCTTCTTCTTCTTCTTCTTCTTCTTCATCATCATCATCATCATCATCTTCTTCTTTCGCTTCTGCGTCGAAGAACGTTTAAACCAGTTGAGAACCAAATGGCAAGTGATCCTTCGACCTCGCGCGCTTTTCTTTTTCATCGCCGAGTTTTCATTTGCACTCTTGCATGGCAAGGCGTCGCATATCGATGTCTGCCAATTAATTTCGTTGAGCATTTTCAAGTCATGAGATCGATTATTTAGCCGTGGCTATGTCCGATCGTGATTCTTGCTCGTAGAGCGGAATTTATCCGTTTCGTTTTACACCTCTCTTTGAAAGTTGTGTTTTTAATCTTTTCTTTCTTTAAATGTAGTATTTTATTTATAATTTTTAGGAAAAAATTATAAATGAAATAAAGCTTATAATTTATAAAAACATAAAAAAATATTATATTGTATTGTAACACTGATCTTGCCATTTTTATGTCGTTTTTTTAAAATTAAAAATATATTTTTATCATTCGTTCAGTTACATTTTGCATATTTATATTATTCTTAATTTATTAAATAGATTTGAAATGTTGAAAAAATTATCGTTTATATTAGAAATTTAACAAATTTTTTATCATTAAGCAAATTTTTATTTTCATTTTTATTAAAGTAAATAAATTTATTCGATTTATGTATTGTGTATAATTTATATATTTATAATTTTTATGTATTTTAATTTATATATATTTTATATATTTATATATTTTCTTTTAACGTAAACAAGAAGGAGGATGTTAAAATCTCGCCATGAATTTTTTTTTATATAATTCGCGTTTCTGGCAGTTTCTCGATCGGGCAATTGGATTAAGCTTTTCTTTCAAAAAATTATTTAATGACGGACAGTCCGCGTTAACAAACTTTCGCGCGAACAGAATTAAAATTCTCTACTACTTTCGCGTACATCATTTCATTCTAAATTGTCTCTAGAGTTAGTTATTTATTGTATTTATTAATGACAATATCTTTATTTAAAGTTCACATTACATGTCGCGTTGTACTACGAATTGACGCGTCCGGTCTCTTTATAGCCCTTTGGTTTTTTTTCTATCCCATCTTTCGAATTCTTCTAGTGCGGCTTGTACTATTTCCATCACAAAGCTCTGTAAAAATGTAAAAAGCGTAGAAACAATTAGAGCCTCTAGAGCACACGTTTCCCAACACGAATCAAGCGTATTCCATTCCTTTGATACATTCGGAGTCTTGTACTGTTTGGAGTAGCATTGAAATGCTTTGACCTCACGTTACGTATCTTTCCTTTTTTCAATTAATCTTGCTGTTAGTTAGTGTTATCGAGTGATAAAAAAGGAAAGAGAGAATAAGAGAGAAAGAGAGAGAGAGAGAGAGAGAGGGGGGGTGGAGAGAGAGAGAGAGGGGGAGAGAGAGAGAGAGAGAGAGAGAGAGAGAGAGAGAGAGAGAGAGAGAGAGAGAGAGAGAGAGAGAGAGAGAGAGAGAGAGAGAGAGAGAGAGAGAGAGAGAGAGAGAGAGAGAGAGAGAGAGAGAGAGAGAGAGAGAGAGAGAGAGAGAGAGAGAGAGAGAGAGAGAGAGGGGAGGGCAGAGAAAGAAAGAGAGAAAAAGATAGAAAGGAAGAAAACGGAAGAGGAGTGCGCGTGCATGAAAGAGAAAGAGAGACCAAAATCTACAGACACAATTTAGTCTCGCCTACAAGAATCAAGAGACATCGAAATCGTCCACGTCGAAAAACAGAATGAGAAATGGATCTTGTTCTGTTTTTGTTCTGTTCGAATTAACAATAAGACATTTAATCTGGCAGGTGACTTAAATCATTCGTCGATAATTTATCACTTTTTGTAGTGTAAATACATATATTTAATTCTAAACATTATTTTAATATTTTATAATATATTATAATATATTATAATTATTATAATATTTTATTAAATAACTTTATAAATAGTCTTATATTTTATATCGCATTTCTCTTCATTAAAGTTGCCTACCACCTGTCAGATTAAACACGGCCGATGACGATGTCGATTGCCTCGCGCGAATTGAGACGTTTCTTTATTCTTATATCAAGACTTGTACAGAGACATTGTCCGTTCTGGATTGCAAAATACAGATAATTTATTATTTTTACAAAATTATGTGTACCGCCTATTTATTTCATTGACCATCGTCCAGTCGCATTAAATCAGTCATATGTGTTTGTGTCCAGATACACTCGCGATACGCGTGATTCAGGAGAATAACTTCTCTCTGTTTTCTTTCCTTCCTTGGCAAATTTCAAAAGGCGGCGAATCTCTTTCGACTCAAAGCTGAAAATTGGAATAATTTCGATTCCGAGAAGAATTAAACAAACGTCGCGGAATGAAAATGTAGAGACGTTTGCTTTCGTCGGCATCGGAATTTATATTTTCTCGATGAAATTACCAGATCTTAATCATCTGAGCTGAGAAAAGGGTGTGTTTTCCGTCTTCTCGTGATGTGACGTGTAGTAACCCGCCTGGTCATTTGAATGCATTCGACAAGTAGCGACGCATTTCACTTTTCCTGACTTCTTACATTAGCTTCAGCCCTACTTGCTTTTTTTTCTCGTTTCTCACGAGATTGTAGACCGCCCATACTGTCGCTTCAGATATATTTCCTAGTTGCCAGTAGATAATCGCGTGTTTGGTGGACGATTCTGGACGATCGACTGCAACAACGTGTACCTGGACAGTAACACGATATATCCTTCCGTTTGCCCCCATCCACGTTCCTTTATTTTCTATACCCTTGATCCTCCAAGTAGACAGTAAATTAGTAATTAATAACTAACTAATAGTTGATAAGAGAAGTAGTTAACCAAATGAAAAGGAAAGATTTGGTGGCACATTTTATAAATCTCTTTTTTTATTAGAACGCTATCATAGATCTTCTTTTTATTATTCGTACATATATAAATTTGTAGTTTGGTCTATTTTTAGATTCTACCTAAATAGTTTGCTTTATGTAATTTATTCTATTACTAGTGTACTCTTAGTAAAGGTATTTTAATTTTTTTATCTCTCTTAATATGCGATATATAATTTAAATACGTTTTAGATTTATATATGTTTAGATATTGTTTGGAGATTTCTATTGCATCTGTGATTATTACCATCATTAATCACAAACATCAAACATTTTCGCGTGTTCAGTCATTGATTCATGGGCAAAATTTAGGACAAAAAGGTGGCAAGAACAAAATCGCCGAGGATTCAACTTCGATGCTGATCGAACGAATCACCGCTATCAGTTTATGAACGGAGTTTCTTAATTAACCGTCACGCGCCACATCCAATTAACTTTCTACATGAGTGTCGGATTAAATCCAACAAAGGTGTGACCGCGTTGAAATTTTTTCCTGGCTTTCACCGGGAGCAGCCGGTCGAAAAAAAACGAGGCCACCGACCCAGAGAACGCGTAAGCGATGTACCGGAAGAGCCTCCTCCGACTGTGACCCTGACCCACAGAAGTTACGAAGCCGATGTCCTTCAGTGTCCGTCACATAGCACGCCTAAGCCATTGATTTAGTACACGGTTGCTCTTGATTTTTACATTATACGTGTGGGTCAGTCTAACCTGTTTCGTTTCGAGATGATTAAAGATAAAAATTTATTCGCACACATACACACACACACACACATATCTTAAAGAAAATTAATATGATATATCGAGTAATCTTCTTCTGAATATTTGACTGCAACGGATAAAATATTATCTTATCATTTGAGTAAATATATCTCATTATTGTGAATATATTTTGAAAACATTTGTTTAAATGTATGTATTCTCACATTGATTTGTGGTATTATGCAACAGAAAAAAAAACGAGAAGTTAAAGATCTAAAGATAAAAATCACATAAACATGATGAAATTGTAATCCAGAAACATTCTTCACTTTTATTCAATAGATACATAACAAAATGATGAATATAATATAATAATTATATTTTTAAAAGATCTCTGTATGTAATATTAAATATGTAATTTATATTCCACTATAGAGTTTATTCTAAAGAATAAAATATAATTTGAAATATAATAATATAACAATTTGAATAAAAATCATTATTGTTTCATACGAGACAGTAAATTTCATTATTTGGTTCTGTCAAATCTTTAGTTAAAGCTTAATCTACAAAGATAAAACTTTGATTAGACATGCAAAGGTTCTATTGTCATTTTTGTTTTAAAACCGTAAAATATTTCTCAGATTATTTTACGTCAGTCGCATCGTGTAAAGAATTCCTTTAGAACACACTAAAAATTCTTGAGAATACAGAGTGATTATTGTCATGCGCGCGTTATCGAGAGGCTCGCAAGAGGCTTCAACCGAGATCTCGGCATTGAATACCTCCGCCTGCGCCAGAAGTAGACAGAAGTAGACGGCCTTGATATTGTCTGTGGAATGAAATTTTCATCGCGGCGTGGCACGTAAGACGTTTGAAAGAAAGTCGTGCTTACATGCTGCGAGAAGTGCAACGACCGAGGGAGAGTTTTTAGGTAGGCAGCAGTGGCACAAAGTGGATGGGCCTGTGCGGCTAGATGGGTCTGTAGGTGAGTTATGTAGTCGGGAAGGAGGTCACGACCCAGATCGGGGACCAGTTTGGCCGCGTCGAAGGATTCCGATATACCGTTAACATTGTCGTCGCTTTAAGTAGGCTCCTCCACGATCGGCTCCGCCGACTTCCTTCCAAAGTAATCGATGGAGGAGGGAGATGCATTTCCCCTCATTAAAACTCAGAGACAGTGCGCCGAGCTGCGGAAGATAGCGTTGGGCTTGGTCCCACCCTGGTCGATGACCCGGACGAGACGAAATGACCTCGCGAAAAGTGATTTCAAGGCCGCAATTGAGGCAGAATTCCCAAACACTCGTTTTCTCGTTTTCTTCATTCTATCATGACAGTAGAATTTTTGTAGATTTCATAATTTCTGAGTCGATAATGGGCGATTTTCGTGAGTTTGGAAACTCACTTAAGCTGATGATTTTTTTGGAAAAATAGAGATTGCCAAGCGATAATGCTTGGGGGAATTGGTAGCGGTGGCGGTAGCATAGAATTTATAGAATTATAGAGAATTAATATGAATATATTTCTAAAATTTAAAACACATTCACATATATATAATAATCTCTTATAATCATCTGATTACAATAACTAGAAGTTAACTTGAAGACAGAATTTGAAATAATTAATCATTTTAATTCATAATACCGTTTGTGATGAAAAATCGAATATTTCGTGGTAAAATGTCGCAGCTTGATTTCAGCTGAATAATTTCAGAACGTGAATGCCGATTAAAGATGTTTCCGTTTGAACTTTTGCGAGGGATATCCGGGAAAGTAGAAATCAAGACTGATGCAATTTCTATCAACGGTTTAGGTGGCGTGGATTCCGAACCGAGCGGTCACGTGCCGGCAATTTACGTGGCGAAGTACAATCGTTTTGTCGATAATATTCTCGGCAAAATCAATAACATTCTACGAGCCAATTATGAGCCAGTGACTGTAAAACTGACGAATCCGAATTCAGCCAAGGCGAGCAAGAATAAGAACAAAAGCAAAAAGAAGGGCAACAAAAATGGCACCAAGAAGAGTGCATCAAGACCGATCGATGCGTCTGTTGTTACCGAAAGAACCGAAAATGAAAACGACGTCGAGGTATGATTCAAGTTATATTTTTCCGATTACTCAAATAATTTATATTATTGCAGAAAGACTAAGACAGAGAGAGAGAGAGAGAGAGAGAGAGGGAGAAAAGTAACTTTATAATGCCGAATTTTAATGATAAATATTAAAATATTAATAGTTTTTTAAAGATGGAAAATTTCTTATTAGATTCGTGAAGCGTAAACAACAAAATTTTATTGTTTATTAAAAGAACATTAAAAGATTGCAACAGACTATAAAACTCTTCGGAATTTTTTTTAAAGTAAAAATTGACTCCAAGTTTATTAAAGAATCAGTCACATCTTCGTCAATAAACTTGTCAAGCTCGAGACATTGAAGTCTTATACATCAAAATGCGTATATTCAGTAAATATATACGATTCGTGTTTGCAGAAAATCACACAGACTACTGAGTCAATCATAACGCAAACGGACGTGACGGAAAAAGAGCTAATCTCACCGGAATCTCGCATAGAAATCAGTATGAGATCCAATAACAGACGTGCGTCTAACAACAAGAACTCCAGCAAAAACCGCAAGCGAACGAAGAATAGGACGAAGGCTCAAAGCAGCAACAAGAACAAAGTAATTAGAATTTGATAAGTACTCGCGAACACGTTAGATCTTTTTCATTATCTAAATTTGGTTTCATTATCTAAATCTTTTGGAAAATTATATAAATTATATAAATGTTCAATATGGACGAAAACGAGTGTGAATTTTTTACTTTGATTTTCAGACCAAGTCTAAAAGCAAACCAAAAGCGAGAGCCACCCTGTACGGACTGGCATCTTTGCAGAGGACAGGCGACGTGTCGGTGAACATGATGAGCGATCACACGACGATCAAGACCAAGTTCAGTCTGGGACCGCTAGTGCTGAAGGTTGAAAAGGAGTTCGGTCGTGCTGCGAAGAAGGAGCTGAGAAGCGCGACCGCCACCACGGCCGAGATGTTTGGCAAGCTGAGTCTGCGTGTGCTGCACGGCGGTGCGGCGACGCTACATTCTATTCGCGTTTTGCAACCTAAACAGGTACATCGAGAGAGGGGGGGGGGAAGGAAACAGTTATAGAAACGCGCGAATATTACTGAACTGGAATGCTAGTCAATAAATAGATAGACAGATGTGCGATATGTCGTACCGTACCGTACCGTACCGTGCGTGTATCGACCGTATGAAATTTTCCTTTGACATTCCTTTATTTTATTACTGATATAGCGACATTTAAAATTTTTGCGGAATAGATATTCCGAACTATGATGAAATAATATAAACAACTCACGCAAATGTGAAAATAGATTTTTACGATATATTAAGGAGGAATTTTTCATTTTATGTAGCAATTATAAAAGAAAACGAAAATATATTTCTCAGAAATTCAAATTTTTTTCCAAGGATATGTATCCTTATTTTTTTCAAAGTGTATTATTAGTACATATCCTAATAATACACACACATACACACACACACACACACATGTATTAATTTAATACATATCGATATCATGTCTATACGAGACACAGTAAATATATTAAACAAAATCAAAATGCTGTGATTAAAGATGTATTACACCTATTTTTATTTATAATGAAAAATTATAGATTATTCTAGATCGCGTTTAAAAGTAATACAAAAACTTTTGCGATGGTTTAGAATCTGAATCAAAATTATTTAAATATAAAATAGAAAAAAGCTTTAATAAAAATGTAGTTAAGAAATAATGACAAAAATCAAATTTCAACTTTTTTGTACAAATACTTGAAATATTCAAAATGATTTACATAAAGTTTCATTGCAACGCGGAGATTAAATTTTTATTAAGAGTATAAACAAAACAAACGGTGGTAAATAAAAATAAATTTTTATTTACAGAACAACTGATTTTTACATCACAGTAAAACTTTACACAAATAATCTTGAATTAAAGTATTTGAATTAAAGTATTTATATAGAAAAAATTGAGATTTTTTAAAATTATTTCTTAATTATATTTCTGTTAGATTACACTTCTGTTTATTTATTTAAATAGTTTTTCATCCAGATTCTAAACCACCACTAAACTATTTTGTATTATTTTTTAATGCAATTTAGAATCATCTGTAAATCTTTCATAATTATTTCATTGTAATATAAAATATAAAAATAATAAAAATTGTGTGATATATCCTTAAGGGAACTGAGATATTTTAATTCGACATAAAATTCAACTTCAGAACCTGAAGCGAAGGTCAACGTCGCGAAACGATCGAAAGCGGCAAGAAACAAGCGGTTATCCTGTTTGCTTACTTAATGCTTGTTTGCATTCACGCATAAAACTGAATATTTTTTTTTTCTTAAATCAGGTTCGAGTGGAAAGCCAGGACGACCACGACAGAACGCGGGAGTTCGTATGGAAGAGGTCGTCGCATATCGCGCATTTGGTGTCGCAAAAACTTTCCTCGGCCACCAGGTCGATGCTACGACCGCCGCCAGTTTCACCTTAAGCTGCATCATACTCCTGCCGCATACTTGATCCAACTTGGAAACCGCCAGTAATCGCCGATCAAAGTAGGGATTCGATTCACGATGAATCCTCCATTGAGGACCGAATGTAACCGCGATGCCTATCGCCATCGCGCTCAATCGTTTTAACGGGGTGATACATCTGTCATCGAGTCGCGAAAGCTGCACCGTAACTTCGGCGGTCTGGAACTACTAACTATAATTGGATTCTTATTAATAAATCGATTTCTTTCACTTGCGAGATAAGCAAAAGCAATCGCGAGAGAAAGCAACGAAGCATATACAGTGTCCCACTTGTGCACCGCGCGTTTTTTTTTGGTTTTTTTTTTTTGGATAGTCGCTCGTTCAATTCGGAGTCGATTTTTCCTTGATAATTTACAGTCGATAAAATCAATTCGTCAAAATAAAAAGTCGGTAAGTTGCAGTTTAGAAAATAAATGACAATATTACATTTAATTAATTAATTAATTTTACATTTCGCTGTTACTTTACTGTTAAAAATAAAATCAATGTCAATTTCTCTCCAACATTTTCGCTAAGAAAGATCGATTCCTTATTCAGGAAAAATGTGGCAAAAGAGGGACGTTCTATGTAATATGAATTTTATGTTGGATCAATTTCGGCTGTACTTTATTTATTATTTATTTATTTATTTGTCATATAGTTTGTAATTTGCCTTCAGAAAGTCTGATATATGTACTCTAGAAATGTGGTTATATGTCGAAATATGTAGATGCAAGCCATTATATGAGTTAGATCATTTTATTTAGATTAATGTAAAAGAAATCTGTTGCCAGAATATTAGAGTACAGAATGTATGCATGAAAAATGTGTTTATTTTTATACCACCCGAACCTTTCCTCCTTTCACTTTACGAAAAAAAGAATTTCGTATCTCCATTGTATTTTGATTTCAACCATGCAATTTATGCGAAAAAATTAAAATAACATGCATCTAAAAATATAAAAATAGTTTTAACATAATATTGCAATACTATGTAAAAGAAGAAACACTCTATATACTCGTATATCATATATCATTTCAGATAAGATATGCGTTTGGTGTACATGTCGCGATAAAAATTAAATAATCTTTAAATTAAGCACACTTAAGTAACGATATACACAGAGAGAAGATTTCTCAACTTTCATTAGAAAGGAAATTTTATCTCAGCAGTCCTCATTATAATGAGGTTGCACCGTTACATTATTACAAATATTGTTATACGAAAAATGCGTTTATTGCGTTTATTGATATTGCGCTATAAAATATCTTTGCATTTCTTCGGCTTTGTTTAAATGTTAAAAATATATATGCTTTCCGTTTTAAATTAATCAAAGCTTGTCTTTAATAACATACTTTGATTATTTTGATTTAAAGAGGGAATCTTTATATCGATAAGATTCTCGTCTGCAAGTTAGCGCGATATATAGTGTCGTCTCGCTGCCAGAAATAAACACAGATTTACATACAATGTTTTCCCTGGAATGTATTACGGCGATGTGCTCCGTGGCTTGATTCCCAATCAATTGCACGTACAATTTACCTGTGTTTTTCTATGGTCCTTGCTTGGCTCATTACATAATTAGTTCATTGATTGTACTGACAAATTACAATGTACAATAATAACGACAGTGTGAAGATCGCTTAAAGGACTCTTGAGTAAACATCATTGAGATGCATACAAGAATATCATAAAAACTATTGATCGCGATGATCTTCGCTGAAAATTCTTATTTTATTGATTTAACAAAAAAAAAATTGTTTTTAATTCATGGAGTCTATATACATACAATTTATAAAATTGATTTATAGAAATAAAAAAAAAATTTGTATGTATAAATTTGTGATATGTGTGTGTGTGTGTGTGTGTGCTATAGCTAGTGTGTATATATATTTTATTACATGCCGCACGCGCGCGCGCCACACACACACACACACACACACACACACACACACACACACACACACACCACAAATTTATATATATAAAATTTTCTTTTTATTTCTATAAATCGAGTTGTTGAAAAATCTTGTTATAATTTTTACTTAAATGTGTGTTGCGTTAATATTCATACAAACTTGTGTATGATATGTAGATGATGCAATGCGAATGTGTACGCTGCATCGTGCTTGTGGTCGCTAAACGCTGTCTAAATAACCGTGACGGTAAATCATAATCATTCTTACGCGAAACAAAAAAGAACAAAAAAAAAGAGAGAAAGAGAAACTTGTTAGAGAGGTTCAAGTGACACTCTCTTTCACTCGAATTAAATGAATTTTATGGGGAGCGTGCTTGGGAGCGTCAACGCGCACGCGCAGTGGACCCAGCACTGACACGTGCGAATGTTGCTTTCGTTCGCGAAGAGCAACATTGAAACAGTCGTGGCCGCGACTTCGACGCGGTTCTGTACGAACGATAGGAGGATTTACGCGTTGCGTTTCGCTCGAGCTTTCCTCGATCCATCCCTACTCCGTCGTCGCCGCCGTCGTTGCAATGTCGTCGTGACGAGGCTCGTAAAGTCCAAGGAGTCGTGGCGCTAAGACGAGGCACGATCCGTCCGCGGAAATCAAAACACTGCGACTCGCTAAAAATTTCGCACGGCGTACGTGTTCGCCGTGTGCGTGCATCTCCCGTGTACACGTCCCGCGCTCACGCACGCGTACGCGTACGCCCGCGCGTCCCTGACGCAATGCTCCTGTCGCTCCGTTGCTATCTCGTCTCGTAATCCCGAAATAGGATCAAGGATAACGACGTTGTAAATTTTTTTGCGTCTACGTGCTGCGGCGAGAAACCGGTCGGCTTGCGTTCGAGTAAGTCTTCTTGGAAGATTATCATATCATTTAAATATTGTTACTGTAATAATACTATAGTAAAGCAACTCGTTTATAGTTTAATAACTCATGCAGAATGCAGAGAGAAAGATTAAAAAGGAGATAACTTAAATTCGATAAGATACATATATCTTATCGAAGGAAAAAAAGAATTTTTCTTTCTTTCAGATTTTCGTTTTGAGGAGACATTTTAGCAGAACAGCATCTTATAAAATGGTTTCGTTAATGACAAGCGTCAGAGTCACTACCTCTCTTTATCATTTGTGCGCTTGTACCGCAAGGACATTGACCACGAGCGCGATGCCAAGTCCTAAGGATGAGGCGAAAGAGGTGATTATCAACTATTTGGATGGGAAGGACAATGGCATCGCTGTCTTGGGATTGAACAGGTCTGCAGCTCGGAACTCCTTCGGGAAGACTTTGGTCTCTCAGTTGAACGAAGCACTGGCCTCCATCAGAGAGAACAACAAACTGAGAGTGCTGATAATTCGCAGTTTGGTTCCGAAGATATTCTGCGCCGGAGCAGACTTACGAGAGAGATTCAAAATGGACAGTTCCGAAGTGCCGCGATTCGTGTCTTCTCTGAGAAGTCTCATAACCGACGTGGAGACCCTGCCAACGCCAGTGATCTCGGCCATCGATGGTGCAGCGGTGGGCGGAGGACTGGAGCTTGCGTTGGCCACCGATATCAGAGTCGCCTCCTCCGAGGCAAAGATGGGCCTCGTAGAAACGAAACTGGCCATAATTCCAGGTGGTGGCGGAACTCAGAGACTTCCAAGGATAATCGGAGTAGCCAAGGCTAAGGAACTGATCTACACTGCACGGATTCTGGATGGCGAGCAGGCGATGCAGATCGGTTTGGTGAACGAGGTAGTTCCGCAAAACAAGGCCGGTGACGCCGCTTACCAAATGGCCCTCTCAATCGCGAGAGAAATCTTGCCTAACGGTCCTATCGGTGTTAGGTGAGTCATTCATGTCATAGTAATAAAAATCTTGTTACATAATTTCGTAAGAATTTGTTTAAAAAATATAAATAATGAAAAGTAATGTAAATTATTATTATATAATTATTATAAAAAGATATGAGGAATGAAGAAAAATAAAATAAGGATAAAGAAGTAAAGATATTAATTATATATAAAAGAAAAATTTCTAAAATTTGTAAAAAATCGACAAAAAGAGAAATAAAGAAAAAAAATTTCTTATATGTCAAATCACGTCATTATCATTATTATTATTCGTAAGAACGGATATTTAAATGTGACGATGTGCTTACTCAGAATTGTTGACATCATCACTCATGTATTATATAATATATCACACCACAGAGGCTTATCTTGTGCTTATCAAGCATGAATAACGAGTATTTCTCCATCTATTATCTATTTTACTTACAATTTTCATTTACTGACAAAATACAATATTTATAACATTTTTTAAATCTTATGCTATATATATTGTACAGATTGGCAAAAGTGGCTATATCTAAAGGAACGGAAGTATCTCTAGAAGATGGTTTGGAGATCGAGGGGCAGTGCTATAGTAAACTTATCGACACGAAGGACAGAATCGAAGGACTCACCGCTTTCGCGGCGAAACGTGTACCTATCTACCAAGGCGCTTAAAAACTCATGGCATCGCCATAACAAACGCTTAATTCACATATCACGAAACGGATATATTTTATATGCGTTTTACATCGCGCAAGATATACTGTGTGTGTGTGTGTGTGTGTGTGTGTGTAATTTGTTTCGCAACATGTATATTTACAATAAAATCACACACACACACACACACACACACACACACACACACACACACACACACACACACACACACACACAGAGCAGACAGACACAGACACATATATCATTTTATTATATACATGTTGTAAGACATAAATTACCTTAGAACAATAAGAAGTTCAGAACAGTACGATATTCAAAGTTTCATACAAAATACAACTATTATACCAATAACCTTGCACATTTGCCATTTGCATATGCTAATGAGATAAAGGTGCTTTTTATACTTTGTCAGCGACGGAAAAAAACATTTTACGTCGTAGTCTGTCGTCTTCCAATAAATATTGTAATATTCTCTTTCTTTTTTTACGTTAATATTGTTATAATTTAACATAATTTTAATATATATGTATGTATAAATGCAAGAGCACATGTATGACTGTATATGTATGTATGAGACTTACGATTGTAGAATTTGTTTCAAATATAAAAATAAATTGCTATTCTCACAACGCCAATAACCTTTTTATTTAATGGTCATAACTTCTGTGTATATATTAAGTGATAATAAAATCACAATTATATATACAAATATATGTCTAAGTGTGTGCGAAAACATCTGTGCCGAGAATTTTGGAAAGTATTGAAAAATTCTACTTGAAATTATAACAATCCTTATATTTCTATCGTCAGGAATGTAACATAATTAACAAAAGGATGTTAAAAAAAAAAATAAAACGAACGAAACGAATCTAATATACATCATGTATACATTGATTAAAGATGCAAATTTATCTTGACCTAGAAAAATATTTGGTTTTTAGACCTTAACTATTGCATCGGAACATTAAGTTGTTCCTTCTCTCTGTTTTCTTTTACGAGCGCCATAAGGACATTTAATTGATTTATGGTGTCCTTGGGACAAGTGACGCGGTGTCCTATCGTCAAATCGCTCTCATAAATCTCATAATCATTACCGCCTTCGGCCGTTTTGTCGCCGAAGAAATGTATCTCGTCATATCCCTGAATATGACGCAAACAATATGTTTTATCCCAACCAACAGGAAAAACATCGAAAGAGATTTGTCCTCCTTGGAAAAAATAAATTTACGCTTAAAATTTACATACATACTGATTTAATTTTTGTCATCATTAGACATTTCATAAAAAAGATATATTTGCAAAAATAAAATAAATGAATTAATAACATATTAAAATAATTCACAATATTAATTTATTATAGTAAAATTTAGTTATAATAAATTAAATTAAAATTGTAAATTATTAAAAATTTTTAATTATTTTTCTATAACATATCACTTACCAATACTATAAGTCAGCGCCAAATCAGGAAATTCTTTTTTAAGGACCTGTATGAATTTTTCGCGAATATGATGTTCGTTGTCATATTCATGAAACTGTTCCCGTTCTTTTTTGCTGCAATTTCGTCCCACTGGTGTAACATTCATCATACCCGTGCGGAATTCTATAAATGTTCCACGCTTAAACGGCAGTTTCAATTCAGATATGTATCTTAAGATGAAATTTATAAAATCCTGCAAAACATCTTCTCCAAGCATATCCTGGATTGACTAAAATTCGATGTTAAGAGAGAAAATGCATCCGTTATCACTTAAATTATTCTTGTTACTTACTTGTGATGGCAAAGCTTTACCATTCTTGAAGGCAATGAGGCCATTTTCCGCAAAAACATATTTGTATTTTTCAAAAACACTACCACCACCCAGTTGTTCTTGGATCTTATTTAAATCTGAACCTCCAACTACTGCAATGTCAAATTCTTTTTTCACCGTTTCCAGAAGAAACTTTTCAACATTTGGATCGATTGGCTAAAGAACACGAAATGATGAATTTGCCTAATTAGCAGACAGCTCAAGATGTAGAGTGGCACAATAAAACATAGTAATATACAAAGAGAAATAGTGTTAATATTGTTAAAAGATTAACAAATTAAATAGATTTGATATGTGCAAAATATAATACCTGTCGTGGTTCAGTGAGTGTGCCATCTACATCGAACAGACAAATAATCTTTTTCGACATGATGTAATCTCGTCTCTTTTAGGTACTTATGAACTCTGAAACACATATTATCATTACATAAAAATATCACGAATGACAAAATATATAAATACATTGTTCACAAAACAAAGCAGAAATAAACAAGTTTTTTAAAATTATATCAGACAACTTTAAATAATCGTTTTTTTTTTATTACAATTGGTTTCGAAATAAAGACCGAGATTATCAGAAAACGGGATTTCAAATCACGTGCCGAGTTAAAGAAAACAGGTTAACAATTATCCCCCCCCCCCCCCCCACGTATTTCTTCGTAGAATGTTACGTCAGTTGCAGCATGCTGTTTTCAGCTATGATTTACGTTGCAACGTGTTTACAATTGATAAATTAAACAAAAAAATATAAGTAAACATGTGCATTTCGAGAAGAAAAAGAGTGTACATTTCCAGGGTGTAATCTATTCCAGCAAAAATGCAATGACATTTATCATCTGTATAAAAGATCGTTTCAGGACGGGTCAGTATTTCCGGAGATGATGCTGAAAATTTTGACATACATGAGATATGAACGACAACATTTCGTGCGAGATTAACGGTGGCGAGAGGTTATGTCCGAAATGAGATACAGGAAACAAAAGCATGTTTAAAAAAAAAATGTATATACGTGGCTGGTTTGACGTGCCGTGACGTGCCGTGACGTGACGTGACGTGTCGTCTAGTGTCTTGTCCCATCTTGTGTCAGCGTCACCACATGTTGGAGATGTCACGTACCAATTGGGTAGGAGAAAATGTACCAAGTTTACAAATCCGTCCCCTCGACACTTCGCAATGTTTTTCGCAGATATGGAACAATCGTTATGTTTGCATTTGATATTCCTGCATATCGAATGCGGAAATACATGTCATGCGATTAACAATTAATCCTTTATTATATATTTGTTAAGACGGAGTTCAGAGGATTTTTCATTGGTCATATTGGCGATATGTGCGGTGCGTCACATATGTTAAACAATTACGATATGTTGCGGAACAGCTGTTTGAATAAATTATTGTATCTTTTGTGTATTATTTTCTTATCTAATACAAATGGAAAAAATGCGCCACAAAAAAATGTGCTTCTGTTGCTGGGTAATTTACATAATGAACTTATTTTTTATGTCGTGAGTGGTTCACAAGTATCTTATCAAATAATTAAAATAAATCGGTTGTAGCTTTATGTAAATTGAAATATCTAATTTTAAGGATAAGACTATTGAAATTGCGCATCTAAATATAACAGCAATGAAAGCGATAAAGAAACTACAAACTTTTCAGCTGAGAAAAATTTTGAACTTATGTTTATAATATTTATTATGTTTTGCAGTTAGGCCAATTTTAAATTCACAATCTACATAATTCATGTTGACATTTGAAACAAGTTCCGTCTATACAGAAAATATTAAATAATTACAATATACTCATATACACAGATATAAAAAATTGAAGTATATAACATGAAATAAAATTATTAAATTATAAATTATAGATTCCTTAAGCTGAGAATTTGAAATTTTATTCTGGTCTTACTATATAAAATAGTTATTTGTTAATTCACAGCTGACGATGCAGGATTTGAAATGCGATCTTACTTGAACAAAATATGTCAAACTCCTAATTTGGATAAATTAGCAAAGGAAAGTTTACTCTTCAACAATGCATACACATCAGTCAGCAGTTGTTCACCAAGGTATTCTTGTCATCCAACTATGAAATCTGATTCAAATTAAAACACAAATTTTGAGTTTTGAATTTGCAGTCGCTCAGCAATATTAACTGGATTACCAAGTCATCAAAATGGAATGTATGGCCTTCATCATGGAATTCATCACTTCAATTCTTTTAATAATATTCAAAGTTTACCAAAAATATTGAAAAGAAATAATATACGAACAGGTAAGATAACATATAATAGTTTTATAGTATAAACATCATGTTACTATAATACTACAACTTCAATTGTTTTCTTTACGCAGGAATTATTGGTAAAAAACATGTGGGTCCGAGTAACGTTTATCCATTTGATTTTGCATATACAGAAGAGAATAATTCCATTCTTCAAGTGGGCCGCAATATTACTTACATAAAGCTACTAGTCCGCGAGTTTCTCTCACAAAATAAAACTCAGTAAGCGTTATAGTATCATAAATTTTCATCATATAATATTCTGCAAAACATTTTCCAGTTGTATTAAAATTTTGTAGACCCTTTTTTCTTTATGTTGCCTTTCATGATCCGCATCGTTGTGGGCATTCTCACCCAGAGTATGGCAATTTCTGTGAGAAATTTGGTAATGGTGATGTCGGAATGGGTACAATTCCTGATTGGAATCCAATATATTATCAATGGGAACAAGTTAAGGTACCTTATTATATTCAAAATACCGAGGCTGCCCGGAGAGATATTGCTGCCCAATACACAACAATATCTCGATTAGATAAAGGTATTTCTTCTTTTTTTAAAGGATATTATTGAGCAATTATTTAAATATATATGTTTTAAGTATACTATTAACGATCATATATATTATTGATGAAATTATGAAAAGAGATATAACTTTTTAGGTGTTGGTCTTGTTCTGGAAGAATTAAAAAATGCAGGATTCAAAGACAATACATTAGTAATTTATACATCCGACAATGGTATACCTTTCCCAAATGGTCGTACTAATTTGTACGATTCAGGTTTGTAAATTTAGTTAGAAGTGCTGAGAACAAAGACTAGTAAACATTTTTAGTTTTCATTCTCAGTGTCTTATTTTGGAAATTGTACGCTAAACGATAAAGAGACAGAAAACAAAAAATAAAATTTAAGAACATAAGTTAATTACAATTTTATATATGTAAGAATAAGTTTCTAAAAAATTTTAAAGGTTTGGCTGAACCTATGATGATATCATCACCAATTCAAGGCCATAGGAAAAACAGCGTAACGTACAGTATGACATCTCTACTAGATATAGTACCTACAATACTAGATTGGTTCAATATAACTTACATGGATCAAGATTCCGATGAAATGTCGTCTCTACAATTGACTGGCAAATCTCTTATACCACTACTTCACAAAGGTACGTACTGTATTGAATATAGTAAGTATATACTCCACTTGTCTTTTGTCAGAAAAATTATACTGTAAAGTAATCAATATTCTATTTATAGAACCCGTAGAAAATAACACAGCGATCTTTGCTAGCCAAACACATCATGAAGTTACCATGTATTATCCTATGCGTGCCATTAGGACTAAACGCCACAAACTTATACATAATATCAACTACAAAATGCCATTTCCTATTGACCAAGATTTTTATGTATCTCCGACTTTCCAAGTAATCTAAAAAAGAATATTTATATGATACCATTAACTCTTCTTTAATTAAAGTTATTTTACAAAATTGTTTAATATAAACATATTTATAATATATGTGTTGCATTACTGTATAGGATATTCTAAACAGAACGAGGCATCATCAACCTTTACCGTGGTATAAAACATTAAAAAAATATTATCAGAGACCAGAATGGGAATTATATGATCTAAAATATGATCCAGAAGAACTAAACAATATAGCTTTCAAACCATCTATGAAGGTATTATGAATTTATTTAATCATATTTCCTCTTGGCAAATACTAATAATAAATGTATTTCAATTTTATGTATATTTAATTTTATGTATATTTATGTATATTTTTCAGAGTGTATTTATTGGACTTCAAAAACGACTATTTAATTGGCTAAAGATGACAAAGGATCCATGGCTTTGTGCACCAGATGGTGTTCTGGAGAATATTGAACAAAACAATGAACCTCAATGTATGCCACTGAACAATTTTGATGATTGAGATTATTCCTAATATTCATGGTTGTCAATTATTACATCCACTTTTTTATAATTTTATATTCCACTGTAGACACTTTTTACTAATAATAATAGATGTTAAATTTAAGTTACAAAAAATAATACTCCATAATCTATAATTTATACTTAAGCAATGAATAGTAAGATGTAATACTCAGCGCAATATATATAAATTATAACCATTTTCCAACTATTAAGAGCATAAGAAATTAAATAACAATGAAATTGTTCAGTTGGCTAAAAATAACAAAAAGTCTGTAATTGTATGTATTAGATAGTATTCTAGAAAATACTGGAAAAAGCAATGAATCTGAAGCCATATATGCCATTGAGTAATTTTGAAAATTATATTAAAATACATTTCTATATTGATTTTTGTTGATAGCTCTATTATATCTATTCTTTAATAATTTTATATTTTAATATGTTTTACTAGCAATAAATATTAAAAAGTCTCAAAAAATAATGTCTATAATAGGTAGTCCATAATTTATAACATTCATACTCATACAATGAATAGTAAAATATTGTAACATTCATTATAATATATATAAATTATACATTTATATATTTTAAAATTTATTTCAATATTAAGAGCATAAGAAATTGAATATTATGATAAAAACAAGCTTTTATGATACAAATATAATTTACAAACCTCAATTTATTAGTTATTGTGCTATTTACTGCTTTATAATGGTAAAGAAGCTCTTGAGGTTGAGACATTTTTTGACTCCCTTTCACGATACTTTGTAAGCATTTCATTTAATTGGCGAACATAAGCTGATGATTTGTTGATGGACTTTACCACTGTTTTCAATTCCGTCGCTATTTCATTCATCTAAAAATACATGCGAAAATAAATTAATATATAAATTCAAATTAATATTAAATTCAAAATTATAAAATTTACTTAATTTATTACAAAATAAATAAGAAAAAGATATATTAACTATATAATTATAAGTAATTATATTTATGTAAATACAAAGAAATCTCACATATTGTTTATAGTTGAGATATCTATTATATTTTTGATTATTATTATAGATCTGTTTGATTTGAATCATGAATAAGAGACACAAAGCAAGGCCACCCAACACGACGAGAGAATTGGAATTCTGAAGTCCGCGTAAAACGAGCATCACAATTGTTGAGGTTAGAACAAATCGATCAAATATAAACGACTGTTACATAACTGTGCATAGTAGAGACATTAATTTTTGAAGCAAAACGTCTCGTAAGAAGAAAACGTATCGATCATTTCAGTTATTCGCATCTTTACATTTATTTTCACAATATCAAATGGATTCATACAACAGAGCACCATACATGATCACGCCATTTGCGATTATGTGCGATTGCTGAATCGCTCGCTCGCGAGAAACTCGAAAAACATTTTTTTCATTCTTTTCTCTTTTTCTTAATCAAGTTTTCTAATATATTTTTTGTCGTAAAATGATCCAGATTGTTATTGTAATACATCTAAAAAATCTTTGGAGTCAAGAATGAACAATCAAAAATGTCAATTTGAAATATATTTTATATATTGTTTATATATTAATTAAATAAATTTAAGTTTATATGTAACTAGCTATAATAAATTATCTTTTATTATTTTATATGTTATATTTTATATCTTTTATTATTTTATTATGTTATATTTTATTATACTAGAGTTATTGGTTTAAGAACAATAAGATATAGAAAAAATATTTTCTAGAAATGTATACTTTCTTTTCAATTCCTTTAAAAAATTTTTTTTAATTATATGAATGATATTCATATAATTAAATTATATGAATATCATTCATATAATTAAAATATTATAATAATTAAAATATTATAATTAAATATTATAACATTTATAATGATTGTATAAAAATTAATAAGGAAAGAATATTTTATTAATATCCATACATTTTTCTTTTTAATAACATAATATAAATACTTATAGAATCATATTTCATATCTTAACAATTTTTTATTTATAAATATTAATTATAAATAGAAATCACAAGCATCATATTTGGTATATAAATAAGTTTTATGTTATATAAATAAGATAAAATGAGATCCAAGTATGAATAACTAATTTTATTTTGCATTACACGACCTTAGCAGTCGGATGTAACGTAACATCCTCATTTTTTTGTAATGCAATTTGGACTGAAGATTTTTAATTCGAAGTCGTAATTCTTTTTCCTTCTTGGTTGACTTTGGTATTGTTTGTGTACTTACACTCTGATAATAATGGAAAAGATATATATATATATATATATATATATATATATATATATTATATATGTTAGGAAGCAAAGTTTAGTAAATCTAAGATTTATTTTATAATAAACAAACCTGAGTTTCAGGATTAGTTTGTATTTCTTTATCTGCTACACTTGGTATTGGTAATAACACATAGGTTAAAAACATGTTTTCCTCCTGTATGTCGCAATGAAAATCATCACTATTACTTATATTTGACAATACAACATCAGATGTTGAAAGCAATTTTTCTGCTTCTATGAGTATTTCTTTCTGTAAAATAACACATAAGATTTATGTTACATTTGCACCTGTAGAATAAAGCAATTATTTTTAAAATCACTTACACATTTGGCTAAATCCTGCGGGAATATATTAGGAATTGCATTCTTTTTCAACTTTCGTTTACCAGAGGTACACTCATATTGTGACTGATCGAAATGATTGCTACATATTCGAGAATGTTTGGTAATTAGATTATTTGTTGGCACAACTTGCAACCATTCTTTTAACAAATCTTCATTTTTCAATGGGAAACTGGAAGAATTGTTAGAAAATATTAAAAGCTATGTTTGAGAATTATATTTAAGGTTAAGTTTTTGTTATTATTGTAAGTTTTTGTATATTATATTTTGTATATTATATACCTGAAGAATGATAAGTCGACATCTGGACGCCACGATGCCTTGCATCCCTCAACACAACAACTGCTGACCATTTTTATTTATTAAATACAGACTAGAATAATAAAGTGGTTTCTTCTCCTTTTTTTTCCATAACTTTATTCTTTATTTTTTATTAGAGGATGCGTTCCGTTTCACGCATAACGCGCGTTGATTGTATGGACGGTGTTCCGTTTTCAATTAATAGCAGGTTTGTTTTTTATTCCTGAATTTCCTGAACTAGTGTAAGAAGTGTACAATGAGGAGCATAAATAAAGTCCTTTTTCCGTGTAGCTAAGAGTAGATAAGCGCGCCATCCGTGGATTGTCGTTACACTTATTTTCCGAGGATCAGCGTCAAAGATTGAATGCATCTCAGTTTCTGCATATATATTGCTCGCACGTAAAAGACTTTAATACAATTATTTATGCAATTATTATTTACATACAATATGAGAATTATATTTTAATTAAAATGTAATAATTAATATTTTAATTATAATTATTATACTATACATCTGTATTATTATTCTCCTATTATTATTCCAGTAAACACAAACTATAAAAGTAATATTTTAAACATTAACGTTAACATAATAACTAAAATTTTTTTTATATCAATTATTTGATAAATGTTTGAAATATTACTTTTATAGTTTGTGGTACTGGAATAATAATATGAGAATAACAATACAGATGTATAGAATGATAATTATAATTAAAATATAATTATTATATTATATGTAAATGTGATAATTGCATGAATTATATTATATATAAATAATAATTGCATAAATAATCGTATTAAAGTCTTTTACGTACGGGCAATGCAGAAATTGAGATGCGTTCGATCTTTGACGCTGGTCCTCGGAAAGTAAGTGCAACGACAATCTACAGATGGCGAGCTCATCTACTCCTAGCTACACCGAAAAAGGACCTCATTTATGCTCCTCATTGTATATTAAAGCCAGCGGCACACGATGCTTCTTTTTTTGCTAGTTTGCTAGCTGGATTCGTGTGTTTGCTGAGCTTTTGTCTTCGATTGGTATATTTTTTAGATGTAAAAGAATATATCAATTAAAAACAAGAGTTCAACAAGCAAGCAAATCCAGCTAGCAAACAACAAAAAAAAAGCATCGTGTGTCGCTGGCTTAAAGCGTTTTCTATTCTCGAAATGACGTCAATGATACCACAGTATAAGGCCGCGGTCCGATTTATGCTCAAAACATTTTTGACGTCATTCTATTTTTATTGTTCATTAGATGTAAAACAAGGATAGAATGACGCTAATAGTGCTTTGAGCGTGAATCGGACCGCAGTCTCACTCTACTCAATATCCGTGAAATGGTTGTCACTCGCGCATGACAGAAATGCACACTCAATATGGCGGTTCAAAAAAATTGTACATGCTATAATCACAGTACTGTGGTATAAATTTGTCAAAGGCCAACACAACAATTTAAATATTTTACAGTGTGCAAAATTTATATAAACATAAATAAAAAAATGGATATCGAACTGAATATTTATTATATTCTATTTTAGATATTATATATGGATATTATATCTTCGCTTAGACTCTAGTAAAAGAAGGAAAATTAAGTATAGAAAGAATTATTAAGAAGTGAAATCGAAATTAACATACACCTACAACATAGAATAAGACAATGAAAAGAACAAACTTAAAAAAATTTCAATCTCATTTCTTTTGTAATTGACACACACACACACACACACACACACACACACACACACACACACACATCATAAATCTTATCAATTAACAGATCTTTTTAAACTCTATAATTTTTATCTAAAATTTTATTTTTTAATATGTACAATAATATATACACATATCGTAAATATATATTTTTTATATTTAATAATTGTGTTTTTTATATTTGTATGTACATACATATATTGGCAAAGGAAATAAACTTATATGTTAATTAAATGCAAATTAAAAATTTTGAATAATCTTTTTCTTATTGTATTTATTAATTTGCATAAATTATTGCACTTGTTTCTCTTTAATTACATATATAGTTTTATTTTATTTTATGCTTATTACTTTAAATTGCTCGCGCTGCATACTCAACATTATGGTCGACCATTTTATTTCAGATCAAAGGTGCCGACATAGAGTGAACCTACTGTATCTACTTATACTGTGACGATACTGTCCGTTATTTCAGTGCAACAGAACTTAGTGTACGAGTTCACTGAACTGGCTGTACTGGGTTTAAAGTCAGGCCGGTGACGCGAAATCCACAGCGGAACGGAACACGCGAACCAATCACAGCAAAAGAACGAACAGAATGACTGAGTTTTCTTTTAGTTCTTTCGTTGTGATTGGTTTGCGCGTTTTGACTCTAGTTTGAATCATCGTCAGTGTATAAGTGTCGGTCCACAATAGGTGATTTAAGCTTTAAGACGTAAGAAATTGACCAATTATAATCGAATATGAAAAGAATACTCGACTATGATTGGTCAATTTCTTACGGCTTAAAGATTAAATACTTATTGTGGACCAACACTAAGTGTCGGTCCACAATAGGTGATTTAAGCTTTAAGAAGTAAGAAATTGACCAATTATAATCGAATATGAAAAGAATAATCGACTATGATTGGTCAATTTCTTACGACTTAAAGATTAAATACTTATTGTGGACCGACACTAAGACAGTGTAAAAGACAAAGTCAAAATACTGCGTTCATCCGACGTGCTCACTGACGTTAAATTCACTAACCAGAATTATTATAACCGCATAACCATGTCATCCTTAAAGAGACAAGACAATCTTTAAAGGGTTATCAATTATTGGATGAACAGTTCACACTAAACCGAATAAAGCACGCGCAGAAGTGCGGCGCGGTTCACACCGAGCAGCACATCATACAGCGCATTCGCACGCCTTGAACTCTAACGGTCTTTTATGCATTGAAGATGACTCAAATTAGAGTCGAAACATATGTTTTATAATTTTAAATTGTAATAAAGAATGTCAATTGCTCATTGTAAACAACGCTGATTCTCATTTGCCCATTCAGCACGTCATAACAAAAATTTTATATTATATTAAAATTTGATTTACATTGTGGCAATTATATCATAACTTTCACGACCACATTTTTTCGACAATATTTGGATTTCGCCAAATTATCTACTCTCAGAGAATCGTACTAAATACACGCAAATACGAAGACGTGTATTCATATCCAATATCAGCTCAACAGAATAGATTTATTTTCTATATTCTCTTGTAATAATTTCTTTTTGTATTGTTTAGAATTAGATACATATTCTATGATCATTATTTTCAAACCTTTATAAAATCGAATTCCTGCGGGTTGAAAAACATAATTCGAAACATTTAACGATCAAGACAATAGCCAAGAGACAAATAATAAAGCAAACAGGTTCTCCTTCGAAACTGTATTTGTTTGTAAGAATTGAAATATTTGTTATATTGATATTGATTATATTGTTATTTTAAGAATAATCTCGAAGGAGAAAAATATAGAGAAGAGAGCTGATATGGAATGACGGACGGGAGATTTGATTGACGGACATCGACGTGTACAGACGTGTATTTTTATTTTATATATAATAAATGATAATGTTAAAATGAGACATAACCAGAACATAATCTCCAGTGGACATCTATTGAACCTCCATGGTTCTATTAAACTTCCATCAAACGTCTATCTCTATAATGGAAGTGAGATAGACGTCCATTAACTGTCTAGCGAATCTCCATGGTGGACGGTGCTCTAGGATTCCACCGTAGACATCCATTAGCCGTCCAGCGAACCTCCACGGTGGATGGTCCTGCCCGGAACATGATATCTATTAGAAGTCCACATAACTTCCACGATCTCCATGCGACATCTATCTTTATGATGAAAGTCAGATAAATCTCTAATGGAGATCTATACTATCTCCATGATGGAGCTCTAATGGAGCTCTACCAAACCTTTATTAGACGTCTTATGGAGGTTGTATGGATGAATTACAGATGTTTCATGAAACTTTCATGGATCACATACAGAGCTTAATTGGAGATTTTAGATCCTTTGTAGATGATTATTTTATGATAAAAATTGAAAATATATAAATAAATTATTAATAAATAACTTATAAATAAATTAAAAATTTATTGCATGTATCTTATTTATTCGTATTTGATTGTATATAAATAATTATATGAAATACAAGAAAATATATATTGTCGAATAAGAGAAATATCTCACGTATTTAATACGCTCAATAAATATATAAATATATAAATATAAATATATAAATATATATATAATAATATATATAATAATATAAATATATATATAATAATATATATATATAATATAAATATATATATAAATATATAAATATATAAATGAGTAAATAGAATATATACGTAAATTTATAAACACTACTCATGGAATATAATATTAAAAATCCATATAACATATAACATATAATTTTCCTTTATGTATATAATTAAATTATCTATAAAAATTACATACGCTATCAGGACATTGACATTGAGATTATTTGAATCTTATGATAATATGATAACATTTACTAATTAAAGATTTGTCATATTTTTACATCAAAATTCTAAGTTTAATTATACTATTGTTCTAGTATCTGATTTCAGCTGATCACGGAGGTGAAACAAGCTCTCGATGTATACTACAAGGATGGGTGACTCGGAAAAATTGTGTTACGTTATCCACATTTATAAGATAAAAAAAGATTTCATTAGTTCCATTGCACGTTACGTATGTATGTGCGCTTCGTTCCTTCAAAGAAATATTTTTGTTCAGCATCATAAAAAATTTTTTTATTAACTTTTTTTATAGAGGTCTTCTGGTAGATTCATGGACGTCTAATGGAAGTTACAAACCTCCATGATGGATCTCTAATAGAGGTGATAGACAAGTATTAGAGGTTTTTGTTCCGTGTGGGTCGTCTACCGAGACTCCACTCCTTCTATTAGCGATCCACCTAACGTCTATGGAAGACCTCTAATAGAGATCTCATAGCTTCCACGAAGCGGAACTGTGGATTTCTTGTGGACGTCTACTGGAAGTCTAATGGATGTTCCGAATATCCATGATCGATGTCTAATGGAGGGTTTGTTCTATGTGGATAGAATATTAATACGCTCGATAGTCTAAAATTGATCAAATAATTTTATTCTAGATAAAAAAATTTAAAAGAAGAAACTAATTATATAATATTAGATTACTGTTCGACTAGGTAAGTTTTCTATTACAATGAATTTTATTAAACATGATAAGCTAATAAATACATACTTAGCATATTATTGTTGTAATAAAATATTTATCAAAATATTTTAACATAAGATAATCGAAATTCATAAAAATTAATAATGTTTTGACATCGAGAATTGGTATAAATCAACAAAAATGTCATTTTGTCTTTTTTTAAGGAAAATAGAAAAGTTTTTAGTAACGGAAAGTTAATAAATTTCATCATTGTTATAGGAATGAATTAAATATAAAATCCTTTTATTTACTATTTATAATATTAACAATAAAAGCTATTGTCAAAGTTGAGCGCTTTTTTTTATATAAAATGCAAAAGAAGACATTTCTTTTTTTTTCTTTTTTTCTTTTTTTTTTCAAAAAAGACAATTTCCTGTGAAATTAGCATTTACAATGACTATTAATAAATCACAAGGACACATTTCTGAAAGAATTGTAGCAGATCTTCGTAAAGACATTTTTAATCATGGACAATTGTACATTGCACTATCACGAGTACGTTTTTGGGATTCGTTGAAAGTTTATTTGGATAATAATAATTTGTTTAATTAAATAAAAAATTATGTTTACAAAGAAGTACTTAATAATAAAAAGAAGGACATGAAGAAAGACATATTGGTAATGATGATAGTAGTGGTGATAATAATAATGACAATAGTGATAATAATGATAATGACAATGACGATAAAGATAAGGAGAAGAGAGATGGGAAAAAAGGAAGGAATCGTAGAAGAAGAGAAAGGAAGGAAAGAAAAAGGAAAAGAGGATAAGAAATGACTGAGGGAAGAAAGTGAGAGTGAGAAAGGTAGGTAAAAGAAGAGGGAGGAACGAAGGGAAGGAACGAAGAGAAAAATATACGATTTACAAAAGTCAGTACAATCTTGACGAGTTAGACTAATATTTGAAGATTTAAAACAAGTGAAGATAATTTAATTTGATAGAAGAACGAAATAATTAAATATTGAAAATAATAAATAATAGTTTATTGAAATGTCCAAGGAATGCGGAAGGCACGCGCGAAGCGCGTGCTGCGTGCTCGTCCTTTCTAAAAAAAGGTATGACATCGATATTCGCATCTCTCGAAATTTTCTCGAAGTTTATTGCTGACGCTTTTGCACAATGCTGATTGGTTTTCTCGCTGTACTAACTTCGTGAATAGCTGTTATTGTATTGATTTCACAGCGAGGATCATTTTGATTTGTGTATCAAGAAGTTAAAAATATTACAGTAGTGTAACAGCAATAATACTATAATAATAGTACTATAGTATTAATTTTTGTTTTTGTTGAAAAAGATGAATAGCGCGCGCGCAGCGCGCGTTTGTAATGTCTAGTGTATAAAAATAATATCGACAAGGATATTGATTTTGAAGATGATTTTGTATAAATACGACACAAGTTTATAATGTTTCAACACTGTTCATAATTCAGATTAATTTTTTACATAAATTTTTAAATAATATAATACATACAATTATATATACATTAGTTATACATTAAAAAGTAACAATAATTACCAGTTATAAAATAAGTGGACGGTTTGGGCTAACGAAAATGTCACTGTGTTTTATATCATTATAAAATGACTTAATACTAAATATCATAAGTTATTGGCTTTAGTTGTTGGAACGGTTTGTCTAGTTATTGGTACTATCTATAGAATAATTATAATTTTTTGTTTTCTTTTTGTTCTCCCTATTTATTAGCTAATAATATAAGCGTTTGTCTCAAAAGGAATATATGATATATTTGTTCAGTTTAAAGAATTAACTTATATATGTATTCTTATGATTATTTTACTTATTATTCTATCATTTTAAGTACATTTTTATACTGTTGTCCTATATGTATATATATAAAACTATATATATATATATATATATATATATATATATATATATATATGTGTCTGTGTGTATATATATATATATATAAAATATAATACACACACACACACACACACACACACACACACACACACACGCGCGCGCGCGCGCGCGCGCGCGAGTAACATAGCTGTACTCGGCATTAATTTTACTGTTTTTTATATATATATATATATATATATATATAAAAAACAATAAAATTAATGACGAGTAATAGGCTATGTTACTCGCTGTTGTTTAATAAAATTAATCTTTTTCTATATAACATGTTAAAAGTGCAAATGCTAAAAAAAGATTAATGTACATTTTTCCTGAAATATATTAAATAATAAAATTAGAAAAAATATTAATACTAAATAAATTCATTTTGCGCCTATGTACATTTCTAAGCACTTAATGCATATATGTAGATATTTAGATTGTAAATTATCAGATTACAATACGTACATTTAAAATAGTAATTTTTTATAGAATATTATTTGTGTACAAAATCACTCTCTACGTACATATATACATTCATCTTGTATTTCACATTATATTTTATCGTAAAAATTGTTTTCTTAAATATTGATCTTCAAATAATTTCATTGATCCAAATAATTCTCTTTTCTAGATAAAAATTTCAAATGTTTTGTTTAAGAAAATATTTAATAGAACATATAATTTATCTTTGATTTTATGTTTTATACATATAAATATTTATAATACATAAGTAACAAATTTATCTGAATAAAATTTTGAAAAAACTTAACAGCTGATAAATAGAATTAGTCATATATTATCAGATTTGCTTGTTGAAATCAAAATTTCATTAAATCTGACACTTTTAACATTTTTTATTAACAAAAATGATAATTGTAACATACTATTAAATGTACACAAAGATAATTACATTCATTTCTTTAGTTCTTGCAAGAATATCACAAGCATTTGTAAGTTTTACATATATATTAATAAACTTTTCTTTCAAAATAACATGATGAGATCAATCTTTGATCTTAAAGTCTTGTGTCCATTATTGAATCTTTTCCTTTTTTTCCTTTTTAACGAAGAAATAATTTTTCATCATATTTACAAGAGATTTAGATTATTAAGAAGGATTTTTTTATATTGTCAATCCAACTTATAAATTATATGTCCATGTGCCTTTTGCTGACTGAATATAACGAAGGGGTGTAACTGTATTTCTGACATCATGACTCTTTGATCTTCTTACGCAGTCTTGACTTAAAACTCTACATTCTTGGCTCAAAATGACATTATTATAATTACTACGAGGAATACTGTCGCTGCTCGCCACACGTCTCACGTTATTTTTTTTCTCTTGATTTTTGCATAGCGAATTGTCCAACATGGAATCTTTGATTTTATACATGGATTGATTGTTTCCGAGTACTTTCGGGCTCGGATCGATTGATACTGTTTTCGGGCTGTGTGTTGAGCAAACTTTTTGGGCACATTCATTTCGTCGAGTTTGATATTTGTCATTGTTTTCTTCGAATAATTGACGGTCAAAAATATGAGAGAAATCATCATTATTGTAATTCCTCTCATTATCAGCATTTAAGGTTATTGTGGAATCAAGCGAATCAGAAAATTCTGGACTGGGAACAGAAGTCAAGTTGCCGATATGGGAGAAAGTGACCGTCCCCTGTGGGGATTTTGGGGACGGTGTCAGAAACATCATTCTTCTAGTTCATCCATTCGATTTCTAACGGCCATTTCTACTACTTCCAGACTTGGATAATCCAACTCCTTGACCAGACATAGTACAGCGGATAATATATTTGAATTCTAAAAAAAGGATATATATATATATATATATATATATATATATATATATATATATTATAAATTGTAAAAATATTTCAAATTTTCATCAAGTTACATAAAACTATATTATTAAACATACCCTTGTCACTGGCCGCCTATGATAATGAAATTGATTTCTGCATTTGTCTTTTTCAGAGTGTCTTATCCAACCTACTTGACTTATGTCTTCCTATGAATATTAACTTTATTATATTATTTAAGACAAAAACTTTTCATAGTATTTCGTCTATGTATTATTATGTCTGTCCAATATTATAGACAATATATATTAACTATATTTGAATATATCTAACCCTTTCGTTGTGATGAACCGCCATTCTTCTTATCTGAGGAGGTTGTGGTGACTCTTCATATTCTAATCTTGTTCTTTCATCATAGTTATAGTTATTTCTATCATTACGTTTATCATCTGCACATTCATTAACAGCATATTGTGTTCGTTGCGATGGTGTTGGTGTATACATACGTTGAGATACTTCGTTTCCACTATACTCGGAATAAGCTCGTCTTTCGTCATAATCTCCATTATGTTGTTGTATTACTGAACGCTCATCATAATCCTAAAATATTGTTTTCTAAGAAAATTGCAAATAATATATACACGTGTGTGTGTGTGTGTGTGTGTGTATACATATACATAACATATACATATACAGGGTGTCCGGCATCGGACATATCATCATGTGCAGGTAGAACTGGTAAAACTGAGTAGAAAAGTCTATTATTTTGCAATTTTCGCGATAATCGCGATTATCGAGTTATTAATTATTAAAAATCACCGTATTAACCCATCCCACCGGCAAATGCAAGCGCACGGTAAGATACTCCCGCTCGGCGATCATCGTTGCTAGGCGCGCGAGGAATTGTTTTCTTTAATATATTGGCTATAGCTATTGCCGCTTGAAGTAAACAATTCCTCACGCGCCTATCAACGATGATCGCCGGGTAGGAGTATCTCATCGCGCGCTTGTATTTGCCGGGCTGGGCTAATATAGTGATTTTTAATAATTAATAACTCGATAATTATCGCGAAAATTGCAAAATAATAGAGGACTTTCTACTTAGTTTTACTAGCTCTACTTGCACACGAAAGGTGATATAATCAATGCTGAACACCCTGTATATGTGTATTTGTATATATATATATATATATATATATATATATATATATATATATAGAGGGAGAAAATTTAAAAATGTTTAATATTTTAATCAAGATTTCATCCCATATTATTGGAATAAAATACTAATAAATAAGAAAAACAAATATTTTCTATTTATCCTGAATATATGTAATATTTTCATATTATATTTAAGATTGTAACATTTGTCCTTTGACAAAATTATTTATGTTTTCTTACCATATATACATATATATTTAAAACAAATTACTAATCTACAAATGATAAATTTTTGTTTTAATCTATCTATATCCTTCAAACATAAATGTGATATATATTCAGGACAAATGAATGAGTCTTACAAATTTTATTTAGTTAATCAATGTTGAATCTCATATTCATTTCTGATCTTATTTTAATTAATATGAAGATATATCAAATGATACATTAGATGATAACAATAAATACAAGCTGAGTCATACAAAGTGATATGTAGCCAGAAAACATGTTATATTTATCTAAACATGATTATTAATAAACATTAATATATATGACTGCTGATATATTATAAAGTATATTTAGTTTTCATTTGTATGTGGATAACATGAATGATAAGAATCGCGAAAATGTGCTGTTACTTAAAATACCTTGGATATTTCAAGAGTGTTAGTGGCCACAGTCTCACTGTTGCTGCGTGACTCTGTACACACAGTATCATCTTTGCTCTGATTTTTTGATTGTCCATTTTGTAGCTGTAGCGTATATCAGGCGATAAGACAGTTTTAAGTTATAATTATGCTTCAAGCTTAATTCTTTTAATTTAATTAGTTAATACGATCAATAATATTAAATTAATGGATTAATTATATATTTTATTTAAATAGAAAAATATTGCAATGCAAAAGCTTCCCAGCATTATAGTTATATTTCGTTATTAATAAATAGTTATTTATTTAATAATGATTAAAAAAAATGTTTTTAAAATCTTCTATTAGATGATATGCATGACTGACCTCATATGCGTATTGATTATTTTGTGAATAATGATGTGACGATGACGCATTATAATTTGCGTTTCTTCTATCAGGGTCATATTCTTCATGGGTGTGTTGCGTTTCATCAAAGCTTCTCTGGAAAAACAGTTCTACATGTATATATATATATATATATATATATATATATATATATATATATATATATATATATATATATGCTATTTTCCTTTATTGATGATTACTCAATATCTTGTGAGTTATCAAACGATTCATTTTATCGATTGATGAAAAGAAAATCGACAAAAGAATAAGTGAATTTGTTATTACCTGATCGCTAGAAGAACTGTATTTCCTAGGCCGTACCAACTCAGTTTCATCAACATATTCAATTGCAATATCCTAATTTAGTATAAATGTCGTTTAGCATTTTAATGATGGTTAAAAATACATTTAAAATGCACATAAGCAATTTTCTTGAATTAATATATAATTATTTATTAATATATATATATATATATATATATATATTAATATTTTAATAATAGTTAAATGAATTGATTTTAAAATATGTAAACTACAAGTACAGAAAATTATTGCTGAATATGAATATTAACATGTGAAAAGTAGTTTAGCATCCCACCAATTTGTTTTGTTATAATTGTATATTGTTGGAAACATATTCTTACCTCTGGACTTACTATATCTGACTGTGGAGAGGTATCTATTTCAAGAGGATGTATTAAAGGTCGACCTATTGCCATTGCAATTTGTACTTCTTCGGGTGATACTATTTTATCATCTAATTTTTCAAGATTTGGCAAAGCTCGAAGTACAGCTAATCGGTAACTATCAAAATAATGGATCATTAAATTTTTGCAATCTCTCTTTTTATCTATTATTAAATAATTACCCTTCCTTCTCTGCACATGGATTTTCATCGAGCCATAAATTTCGTAAATTAGGCAAGTCTTGAAGATAACAAACTTCATTTAAATCTTTAATATTGTTTCGTCTTATAAATAATTCCCGAAGTTTGGGACAGTATTGAAAATCGGCAAGTGTATTAATGTTGTTTATGCTACAAATAAATACATGAACAATCATTATTTACGTTTTCAGTAGAGATTAAACGAATAAAAAACTATATACTTTACAATTAAATTAAACAGTTTTAAATTAATTTATTTTAAATAACAAATGTTAATAATATTATGCAGTAATTCACATATAATAGTTTATCTATAATTTATACATAATATAATGTAGGAAAGTTTAAAACGTTTTTATCAATCCATCTTTCTTATTTCATTTATATCTTTAAAATGTAAAGTGTGTTAAAATAAAACTTTGAAAGTATAGAAAGAAAGTATAAAAGAGTCTGTATTATAGTATTCACATGCTTTTATTTATTACATAATAAAAAAGAGAATTATTAGTGAAAAAGAATTATTTTTGAAAAATGAAAATTACATGCGTCATAATCATAATTGTCCAGTCAAAATAAAATTTATTAAACATTTATTAAACATGAAAGCAAAAGAAATCTTTATAAAAATCAGAGAGAAAATTATGTGACACTGAGATGATTGAAATAAAAAGTTATACATATATTTTAGACACATGTATTTTATACAATATATATCTTTTTCAAAATTATATTCTCATGTACAGAAAAGAGAAGATTACGTACACACACATTTATCTCTTTGTTTCATATAAAAAAATTAAATTTATACTGTACCCAATAATTAATATTATATCAAAAAATAAGAAATAAAAGATCATTAATCTTTTTTGGAGTAGATTTCAGATGTGCCAGATACGGATCTTCATATTTGCCCATTTTTCAATATTACTCGGATGAATTCATAATGAATTCAATGCATGTGTGGGTAGAACAACTTCTGAAGTTGTAGGTTGTGACCATGAGTTTAATATAATCATGTCCAAAGTAGGTATACGTTGCAGCCTCTATGTTTTCATAAGATGGAAAATATCTTAGATCATGATGATCGATAGAATGAGTTCACACTTTTGCGTAATAAATTACTTGCTAATAAATACTATAACAGCCTGCTCTTTGATTCAAAATTATTTCAATTCAAAATTACATATTACAATAAATGAAATTTTATAAATCATAACATTTTTTCTTAATTCAATTTGGTTTAACTATCTTAACAACTCTCTTACCTCAGTGATATTACTTCCGCATTCTTCATCTTTCTTAAGATGCTAATATCTGTCAATTCTGTTCCCCTACAAAAAAATATATTAATTTAGTAGAAAAAGAAAGAGATATTGTATAATTAATCTCTTATACAAAATAAATAGGCAAATGACTTTCATTTTAAAAGAAATAAAAGTTCGTTGCGCTCTTTCAAATTATCAAATTATTACTCCTTGAAACAATGTTTACAAAAATATTACATATTAAAATTCGACCGTCTACTTTGACTGCTTATTCCGTTGGACGAATGGAATCGTGTTGTCGCGGAATTTGTCAAGTACTTTTCCACGTATTTCTTCACACACCAGTGTCTCGGGAATAACAGTTTGTTACGCTCGAGTGATCATAATTCTCTTTTTTCTCATGGTAACGTATAAAATGTGTTAACTTTGCTGCGCGTTTTATTCGCGTGGTCAAATCAAGTGCGCTTGATTCTTGAGGAGGATTCTTCATATGATCGTGTCGCCGCGAATTTAATTTCTCATTACTAAAGAAAAATCTATCGTTGACCTGACGAGTGATTATAATACTTACCAGCAATTGAGTCTCGTCACGGCGGAAAAGTCCGACACTCGTGCACGAGCCACGATCATCTCTTCTGTCAACTTCACCATTGTGTCGCGTTTTGCCGTTTGGACGCCGTTATGTGACAGAAGATCGACGTGCAGCGATCCGACGACAGATTCCACGCGATTGTCTCGTCCACACGCGGAATTGTACACGAAATCACGATGAATTTTCACACGAGCGACGCGCGCCCTAACCGATCGCCATCATGTTTTACCATCGACTAGGCAGAAGACGCGAAGTAGAGTACAGTAGGCTACAAATGCTTTCACTGATCGCTCACTTCTCGCTCGCTGTATTCTGGTATGTACATGCGCACTACATTTTGCAGCGGCCTACGAGCATAGTCGGTTTAATGGCATTGGATGCTCTCGTATTCGGTGTTTCTACGTATATCTAAGGCCGGTATTCATAGTCAGTTCTCATTCTTTACGATCGTCTTAAATAAGTTCATCAACAGCTATCCTATTGATTGAAATGACGATTATCTTACGATTATCTTAAGATTTTAAATATAAGAACTGACTATGAATATCGATCTAAGAAATAATCTTTTTGTTAAAAAAACATTATATTCTGCATAAATAAATTTTAATTAAAAGTATGAATTATTATTTAAAAATATTATATTTTATATAAATTTTAATTAAATGTATCAATCCTATACAGTACAAACTTCCAAGGGATTTTCTAAAGATGTCCATAGGATATCCTATAAGAGGATGTCTTGAGGACGTTCCCGAGATATCCCTTATGTGCTTATATGGGATCATTATTTTGCAAAGTATGGGTATTTTGTTAAGTATGGGTTAATAGTTCTATCTCGTATGATCGTTGTATTCGATCTCAATCGATTATTCGATATAAATCGATAAGCTAACGTAATTTGTCGCGCAAATTGCAATTTGAGAGTCAAATATATTTTGCTTTTCTCTTTTATCATGACAACATAATCAACATTATTGATTATTAATAAATAAATTGTAGAAGAAGGACATTCATGGATAATTGCTCGAAAAGTTTCGCTGTTATATTAAGTTCTCGATTATATTTCTCAGACTAGAGTGTTTAATAAATCTTAGTTTGATTAAATTCAAAAAACTATTCTTAATTGAATAATAAATAATCGAGAACACTACAATTTAAAGATATTTTAGACATATTTTATATAAATAAATCATAGTTTGAAGAAAATGAACAAGAAAAAAATACATCAGCTTTTAGTTTTGCAATTAACAATTTTTAAATTTAATCAGTCGATTAAATTAATCAGAGATGGTGAAACTGATCCTTACTGTTATTAATTTCTATCAATGTAGATTAATTTTAATTTCGATTTAATTTAATTTTTTAAAAATCTTTTTTAGTTCTAAGAATTAAACAAAAATAAAGAATAAATTAAAATTAAAATTAATAGATATGGTAAAAATGAATTAATTACTCATTTCATTTCTACAAAAAGATAAACGTGAGTGATATCATATAAGAGAGATATCCTTGTAGATGTGAACGTGCGCATCTCGGACTATTAACGCATTCGATTATACAGACATACGTCATTGAGAATCAAGAAGTATGCAATCTGCGCATAAGTTTTCGCATTATTGCGTTGCCACGCTTTTCATTTTTTTTTTTTTTTTATAATTTTGTATTATGACTTACGTCAATTTTTATCACTGTCTATTAATTTTAATTTTAATCTTAGTATTTTAATTAATTTACTTTTTTTCTTTATTTTTTCCTAATTCTTAAAATCAAATGAAGATAGAAATTGAGATTAAAATTAATCTATATTGAATATTACAACATTTCTGTTATAAGATTGAAGGCAAGCAGGAACATGCTTGTAATGTTGCTTTTATTAAAAACAATTTTGCAAAATCAATCAATAGAGATATGATTTAAGATTTCTCAATCAATGGCGATCGTCACGATCGTTACGAACATATCTAACAAGTTCCTGGATCAGACTTTTTCTTTCTTATTTTCATTAAACTTAACGGTAAATGGCGTTATAAGTAACGCATTACTTCTTAACTCTAAAAATTATATCATAATCGATGTAACTGCAATAAATTCATATAAAACGCAAATTTTGACGCTGCATAAGTAATAATAAGAAATAGGATCACGTTCTTTTTCTTCATCAAAAGTATATATCATTATTTTGTAGCATATTAATTATTGACGAATAGTATTCGACGCAACATCGAATCAAAAATGCTTGATAGAAAAGGACAAGATTCACAAGATGTGAATAGGAGCGCTTATTCTGTAGTTTAGGGCCATGAAGCACCTAATATCAGTTTTTAATTTACTTGTTTGGCGTAATAAACAAGTAGAAAACAATTATTTATTGTATATATAATAATTTCAACATTTTACAACATTTATACATAGCATTACAAAACATTTAAAAAATGTATATATTAAAAATATTTTCAATTTATATAAATACATTACTGTTTCCCTTTTCGCTAGATAAAATTCACCCAATAAGAAAATAGTAGAAAGAAAGATTCGTACTCATACATTTATCTTTTTCTTTTTAGATTTGTCAAGACGAAAGATCAAAGCAATTTTGTCGAATGCTTCGTCCAGTACTATATGTTAATTGTAACCACAAATGTGATGGATTTTTTTATATTTGAAACCTTCTTGCTTAATATTAAATTACGCTTTTAATAAAAAATTTATAAGATATAATACATCATTTAAACATGATGAGAAACAAGAGATTCTTAAAACTAAAACTGCATTTAACAATAGCAACTTCTCTAATCAAAAAAAGTAGTAGTAAATAATTAAGGCTTGGTTCTCTCGCGGCGCGACATGGGTTGTGTGACGTCAGAGGCGAGAAATGACATGTAAAAATGTGTTTTTTGCGTCGTAGCTTTATTTTATACTTTTCTCTTAAAAACATGATATTTTCATATACTTAAAACTTGTAAAAAATACCAGAAAATAAGATATCTATCCAATAAGTCACATAAAAGTGTAAAATAATTCATGAAATAATGGTCACTGCTCAACTATTAGAAACAATTAGATCTAATGATCTGGTGATGATGCGGTGAGTACACCGCTCCTATCTATCTTCTGTACGCGGCCCGTAATTCGCGAATTGTTTTTTTTTATAATTAAAAAATTGAGCTTCTGATAAAAATTTGATAGAAGAAAAATCGTCTTAAAATTGACTCAAGAATGTAACATTTTAAGGACAAACGGTTATTCTGAATCAGCCTATATATATGTATCGTATAGTTACATGGATTTGTCATATTAAATACAATACAATTAATAAAAAATTTTTTGAAATATCTAGATGCAATTCGTTTACGAAATTTGTTTCAGCTCGAAAGACTTTTGTATGATTTGTGCCAAATAAAAAATCCGTAAATGTATTGTATGTATATAGAACAAGGGCCGAAATTAACATATCTAATAGCAAGAAACTTATTTCAAAATATGTATGAAATCGGATTTTTATGAATTTATCTGTGATATAAGTACAAATATCTTTTTTTATTTATCGAAAAAATGAGTTGTGAGCGTAAGCAAGTGAAGTACTGAATTAATATCCAGTGTGTGATGCATTTACTAAATCTGATCTAAATAATTCATATGATGATATTGATTCGTGATACTACAAGCATTTTTCATGATCGTAAGTATCAAAAATTGGATTAAGGCGAACAGCGGAATAAGTGGTTGAAGATATATGGGACCAATATTTCGATAAATCAGCAGTATTTAATGTTTCGGGTACAATAGTTTATTTTCATTGTCATCTTCAGCTCCAGTACATACAATACTCGATATATAATGATGTCATTAAATACGAAGTACGAAATCTATCTAAACGCTAATTTTTCTAATCGGTACTTTATCTCGTCTTTCATATAAATGAAAAAAACGCTTCATAATTAATTATTGACAATTATTAATATATTTAGGTAGGTAAGCGTCTTGTCTTTCAATTTGTCGTAACTGCGAAGCATTAAAACCTATTCTTGTGAGATAAATTAGATATCAATATACATATTTTCATAAAAATTTCACGTCGCCACGCGACCGCTTACATGCGTGCGTGTCTCGGTTAAAGTCATTTTTATGAAAGTTCGTAAAAACATCAAGCATCGATAGGAAGACCATATTTCTTATAAAAGCTTAATACATTCGACACATTCGCGAGCAACACGATTTGTTTTGTTCTAAAAATTGTCGATGTTTAAATTAATCTAGAAAATTTTGAGTTAAAAAAATGAACTAGACAAAATTTATTCAATTAATACACTTAAATAAATCAGTTTTTTAAATAAATCAATGATTTGTTTGAATACGCTATTATTTTTTCAACTATTTATTTTTCTGATACCAATAGGTATCAGGATAAACGTTGTTTTCTGTTTTGTAAGTTGATAACGAAACATGATTTTGAATTTTGCCGAGTATCGTTTTGCTCGCAAATGTCTTAACTAGCAACAGTTGCTGTGCAAAGTAATGTTACATTTTATCAATGAAGATTTTATATATATATATATATATATATATATATGATATAATGAACGTTGTGCGACCTGGCCATTTGGCACTCACGACTGTTGTACGGCGATGAACGTAAGGAAACCTAAGACGAGTCAGTATCGCAAGTATGTTCTCTTTATGTTTGTTCGATGCTCGTAACGTTCGCTCGTATATATGTACGTGTATGTATAAGTATGTGCTCGTACATGCATACATGTATGTATAAGAATCAGAAGTTGAGATTTCGAAATGGTATTTAAACGTGACAATATCGGAGGAAAGGGAAGAAAGGAGTCGGAGGAGGGGAAGGAAAAGGGTGAAATACACGTATGAATTAAAGCTGGGACACTATTTGAGTGTGAATATATGACATACGTCGTATATTATACGACACCCGATAAACACTGATAGACATCATGATGTAAAACATACAGATATGTATCGCATCAACTGTTTTTCGAATAGGCAATAGTCGATAGCTTTCCGCGGTCGGTAGATATAATCCTTTTAAACGCGAGGGAAAAGTTTATACGAGACAGAGCAGAAATACCGATTTAGATTTTAATAATGATAGTAGCGTAATCATGAACTTCTGGAACTCCTTCTCTTTTCATTTTTGCAGTAAAATTAAGCATCCCTTGAATCATTTAGATTTAGAATAGCGATATAGATATATCGATAGATATATTGATAGATATATCTATATCGCTACTCTAAATCTGAATGATTCAAGGGATGCTTAACATCTAACGTTGAGAAATGAAAAGATTACACTAATAGAGGGTTAATTTTTTAATCTGAATAAAGAAATTTATGCAAAATCATCTAATAGGCTAAGATTGTAATCTGCGTGAGAATAATAGAACCTTAATATATATTAATATATTTAAATAATTCAATTGCATTTCTAAACATTAAAAGATTGCAAAGGTGCCTTTTATATTGCAATATAATTTAACCCCGTGTTATTTTTTACGATAATTCCTCCTTATTTTCACCGTTAATCTCGCGGTAATCCGTATTAGCTGTTAAAATAATCCTCCCAGCTCTAACATAGATACGCTACTCTCACAAAATATACGACACCGTTATTACGCATGCGGGCACCGCATCTTATAAATCGTGTCTAATAAATCTCGATTAATTTTAATATATCGATAGTATACGTATATTTTATTAGTCGTGGATCGAAATTACGAATTCATGTCAATAGTATCAGTCGAGATGATCTAGGCGTTGATCTATCCATTCTTTAATTATCGGTGATTAGCTCTTTTCGTCTCACGAGGCTCAACTCGCATGACATAGACTAGGACACTTTGTTAAATATGTATAAATTCATATATCAAGATCTTTGTTGTTCGTCGAAAAATCGTCTAAACGTAAGTTTCTCGAAATGGAAGATTTGTTCTTGCGTGCGACAGTGGAACGACAACGAGGTGCTTTATTTCAAAAGAATATTCATAGTAATTATTTGATCGAAAGATCTTTGAATTCCGTTATTCGAGTATTTCTTGTTAATAATCAATATCGTGATAAAGTTCGTTTTCATTCTTCGCGCTCGCTAACTTGATCGAGCAGATATCTTCGAGTTTGGTATTGTTTCATCAAATTGTTTACTTATTTAGATTTATGCCTGCATTTGTTATATTTATTATTGTTATAGTTTCTATAATGCTTCCCATTTTAATACTTGCGATCAAACCAAGTTGTTAAAATTAAGATATCTTTGCGCTCAGTTGCTGCCTGGAGCTCAAGGCGTGCAGACGCACTGCGGTGTACTGCTCGATGCGAATTGTAGCGTATTCCTGCGTGTGCTTTCTCCGTTTTAGTGTAAATCTGATCTGTGTTCATCTGATTAATCCCTTGGTGATCTCGTGGATTATCTCGTTTCTTTTAAAGATGACATAAATATCTATGGTCATAATAATTATTAATCAGCGATTTTATCATCGTTGGGCTCATCGAATGAATCTTATCACAGCATCTTATCTTTATTATTTTTTATATTCACTGAAGATGATTCAAACTTGAGTCGAAACGTCTAGAGTTGTAAATACATATTGAAATTTTGTAATAAAGAGTGCTAATTGCGCACTGTTAATAGCGCTGATTCTCATTTGCCTTACATTGTTTTACATTGTTTTAATACCGAAAACCACTTTATTAATATTCAATGATTAATCAAGATGTGAACAATTGCCGCGCATTTAGCGTGTCGTCATCGTTACCAACTGTCGCAATTGTACGATTGTACGATTGTACGATTACGTGTATTTATTTCCATATGTTCAAGTTACGAAATAGACATTGAATAGGAAAGAACATTTGGCGAAATACTTGAAAAAGTCGAAGAGATTATAGTTTCGTATTAGTTCTATAGAGAAAGATCGATAGCGACTTCACGTTTAGATCGGATTGAATTGATCATCTAATCTAATGGATAATAGATTATTATGAATATCGAGAATCCGATGGATCATCCCTCTATAAAGTACATGAATATATGTATTTGGATACATAAATTCAAATTCGCGATGTACAGGCTTGCGATCATCGATTATTCATGTGCGTAGCCTTATGATAGTAAAATATAGAAACTTTGACTCTTCTATTCTTCGATAATAATTTGCACTGGCCTTGCACTTTATTTTATACTCCTCTGTCAAAGGTAGACGTTAAATGTCCGTAAAATTTCATCTCACACTTTTTTTATACAATATTTTCGTGACAAACGATTTGTGAATAGTAAGTGTGACGTTTTTAGGAAAATATTAAATTACTATAAGCTCATGTCCATACATCTTTCATATAATGAGGTCATCGATTCTATTGAGATGCAGCACGTCAGTCAAAAGAAGAAAGGGGAAAAAGAGCAATCACATTAAAGAAAGTAATTCATATATAGAGATCCGTTATTATAAAAAGTGATTATTACATTAATTTACGTAAAATTTACTATTTATTTGTAATTGGTATTCACACTTTGATATTTTTAATATTTTAAAAATATTTTTTTAATATTTTTAATATTTTTTAATATTAGAATGGATGTGAAAATAGAAACGTTTAATTAGAACAAATTACCGATATTTCGATATCTGTTGACGACAAAGCGGAGAGTAGTAGCTTGAGGACCGACGTGCAAGTAATTAGTTGAAATTATTGTCATTGTTGATATTGTTTAACTTATATTAACAATTGATGAATTATGACGGGATAAATTTCAAGTTACGGGAGTTATTTCAAGTATGCAGTACAAATACGAAGTATTAGTTTCATCCACTAGATTGTATAAAATGGAAAAGTCATCCTTGTAAATTGTTTTTAAACATTTGCACGATCCTGCATTTACGTATTCAAATACGTTTTGCAAGGCTGCAAATATTACGAGTTTTATTTTTTACGTTTATTTTATATAACGTACGTTTTCTTTTTTTATATACGTATGTAAACTGAGACTTTGCTGATGAACGAATTACAGATATATTTCCGTACGAACAGTAATATTCGACACAGGCACGAAATAGTTCAACTAATAACAGTCGTTACTATCAATATATGTATATGTATGTATATCATTATAATTTGCACCATAATTTATGAATTATCGTTATCATTATTATTATTATTATTATTATTATTATTATTATTATTATTATTATTATTATTATTTTGTAGTTATCAATGTTATTATATTAAAAGTTCTGGTGTCGAAGATCGTATCATTTGCACAAAAAATCATAAGCCAAATGTCACATAAATATCTTCTGTGTGTAGTTGCATAAAAGAGTTTAATTATCTTTCCTTCAGACAAGCATTATCGATAGTGACAGAAAATTTTCTTTCATAAAGATGATAAAAATCATTTGAAAGAAATATTATACGATACGAAATACATTATATGTTTAAATAGGTATCTTTGATCGACACGAATTATAATGAAGAAGAAAGATTCTTCTTATTTATTGAATCTTTTTCGTCATTTTTCTCGCTACATGGAGGTTATTTCTGAACTATTGTATTATTTTCTTAATAATGCGAACTTTAACAATTAAAAATTGATTTTTTTTTCAGCCAGATTTTCAAAGTCTTTTTTCGTAACTCGTCTTAAGTCTCAGAAAAATTTCTATTAAGAAAAAATTGACTCCAAATTGATCACAGCTAAAATAAAAGGCGACAGTTTTGGGATATTTTTACGTTATATCTAGGAACGCACGTGAGACGAGTATGCACGTACGCTATGAACAATTCTTTATCATGACGAAATCTAAAGCACCTAATTTCGAAAATTGAGGTAGAATCATAGGGGAAAATGGATTTAGTAGGCTGTGTAGATAATTCTAGATATTAACAATGGTAAATTTGATAAGAACCAAGATCCGAATTATTAGCAATGTGTCAAATTACCTGCGCAGCCAATTAAGCCATTTCCGCTATATCGGATCAGGGACAACATACACACATAGACTATTAAGAACTCCTTTTAACACTGCGATTCTCAACACGTTTACGCAAAAGTAATCGGACTTGACACTGGGGAGTTTCAGCACCTCTCGTGTGAGATCTCGATTGATCGTAATAGATTTCGATCACGACTCCAAGCGTTTTCTCTCGCGTTTAAGTTGCTATCATCATACTCGAGGGGATCCTAAAGTGACGAACAAAGTCCGACAGGAAAGTATCCACATATACACACTTATATATACACATATAGATTCATATGTATATATATATATATATATATATATATATATATATATATTTATACGTATATGCACTCATACATTTGTGTATGTATACATGTGCACAGATTTTTTTAATACGCTAATCTTTCTTATTAGATGTTTATGTCCAATTTCAAGAACTCCACATCATTCCTTCATGTAATCTGTGTATACTCTGTATTAGTCTTCATCTTGTAAATATAAATTATAAAACTTTTATGAAGCAAACTTTGTTACGAGTTGACAGGTCTAGATATCATATAAGATTAAATTTGAATTTTTTAACTTTTATCTATTTTCGATATTAAATCGATCGATTTAATAAATATTAGACATAATGCATATAAACAAGGATTTCTAAATTTGTAAAGTCAATGAAAAGATTAGTGTTAGAAAAATAACGCATTCTATAAACGCAGTCTATAAATAAACTACTTTAAGATCCCCTTAATAATGGTATGTGGACTTTACTAGTAATTTCTGTACAAAGATCAGCAATTTCTATGTAAATCAATGTCAATTAATTTATATCGTACGTGACGAAAGAATCACTTCGTAAAATAATGAAAAACATTTAAGGAAATACAATGGATTATCGTTTTCAAATGTGTTTGTATGATATGAATATACTAAAGCTATCTTTTCGTCTCTACTCTTTCTCTCTCGTGTTTATATTCATGAGAAAGTATTATCATCGTATATTATTGCGTAGGAATTGTTCATAGATACATATATTTAACAATATATTTTCGCGAACTTCTCTTTCTTCTGATAGATAACGCGCGATCAACTAGCACGACGATCATCTATTCCGCTGACGCTTGAACCGTGCAATAAAAATAATAAAAACTCAACATTTACGATTGAACTCGTCCCCATATTCCTCATAGAAAATATTTGTGCCATTTCATACAAAAAAATTTGAACTTATTCACCGTCTTAATGAAATCTTAAATAGTCTAAGTAGTATCTTAAATAGTCTAAATACCGAGCGACAACGTATGATACAGAGTCTGTACAAAATGCTGATGACTGTATCTAGGTGTGTGTGTGTGTGTGTGTGTGTGTGTGTGTGTGTGTGTCGCAATTGCAATGCATATTTCTATGCCAGATTAAGATCCGCGGAAAGTTCCGACTCACAGACTCGCGTTTCCTAATCGCGATCATAGAGACAATATCTAATATTTCTACTCTAGGAACTCGTGAGGACATCTCGGTTGTACCGCGATAATCTATTTTTTAAAAATCGCTCCAATAACAAATTCCGTTCAGCGCTAAAATGCCCGAAGATAAACAATCGATCAATTGGTAATAGTCTATTGATTTCAGAGTTTTATTTCTTTTTTTTACAGTTTATAAGATGTACCATATTCCGGTATGTACCATATTCCATGTTTTTTATAAATATTGTGATGTATCATATTCCATAATTTTTATAAATATTGTGTTGAACGATAAAATGAAGGACAACAAAGTTTATAGGACGCTGCGATAAATTGTATATAACGAAGAAATTTGTAGAAACGCGGTAAATGGGCATTTTAACGTTAAATCGAATCGAGCGATCGCAACGCGACCTCGCATTGTAAAATACGATTACTTTTTGCGCAAACTCTGTATAATACATAAATGCAGAACAGTGTGTTCTTTCGTGCATTTATTCGTAGGTACATACGTGAAATACACGAATGATCAACGCATCTTCTTTGCATACGCTTAACGTTGTATATACAGACGTCGCGATCGCCGCCGGTTAATCAGCGGCTTTAACATTAATAATACTAGATTATCGTATTAAATTATTATCGCTTATTCACTTTTTTATCTCGCTATAGCGATCATTTCTCTCGCGATTTCGACGTGCGACTGGATTCGTTGATCTTTCTCTTGTCTTCTTCGAAGGGAAGGATAACAGTGATAATATATTTCGATATTATCATTGTCGCGAAATACGCCCTATCGCGCATCGAAAGATACGATTAAGTATTAACCGTAACTCGTAGAAGATCACAAGAATCACCTGTATGACAAATTTTCTCGCGACTCTCGTGAATCTTGCCGCACATCGAAGAGAAATTGTGAAAAATACTTCTAGCATCTATTTGTCGCGAAATCATGTTCAATCGCGGCGATTTCGCATATTAGAGCAATCTTCCGGGTTCTCCGCAGGAGATTTGCTTCCATTTATTCGCGAGCATTCGCGCATACGAAGGGAACTCGACGACTGCAATCGTCAGATTGCAGTTCACTAAAGCGGATTCTACCCAGGTGAACTCTCTATCTATTACATATTACTAGATATTTGCTTTGAACGTGTTGGTATTTTTGGATATCTGGCGCGAATATATAGAAAAATGTGTTTCGAGCTCTTCGTGAACGCGTGCTACTATCGTGGTGCGCTTGAGAATCTATCTTCACTGTAACCCATTCGCAGTGTGACGAAAATGAGATTTTCGTATCATCACTATGTGAAAAAAAAGTTTCTTAGATTTCGATACGGTTTCAGTATTAAGGTTTTTAAGATCGCTGAATCCGAATATGATATCAGAATTTCAAAATTCCAAATAGTGGATTTAATATGGCGGATCAAAATTTAGAAAAATAATTGAATTTTATAAATCTGATTTGTCATTTAGAATAACAAAATTCCGATATATTTTGATTTAGCGACTTCAACAATTTTACTCATTTTTATAACAATCCAACTAAATTTTAAATTTTTATTCACCATATTGAATTCGCCATTTTAAATTTTGAAATTCAGATATCATATATTTAGATTCAGCGATTTCAAAAATCTTAGAATAATTATTTTTATAAAAATTCAATTATTTTTTCAAACTTTGATTCGCCATATTGGATCCGCCATTTTGAATTTTAATATTCAAATTTAGCGACCTCAAAAATCATACCAAGTTATAGTATTGTATAATTTCATACAAATCGCAAAAGAATCAATCGGTTTTTTTAAATATGCATATATGCTACATACACTGCGAAGGGATTATTCACGCGTTGTACAATTCGATAGATCGATGATTGCGTTCGCTTTGATGAAGCATTTTATTCGAAGCATTTTTTTCCGAATCGCTTTTTTGAAGTCGCAGTAATCTTAAAAGCGATTCCGCGTGACTGTCGCTGTTTATCAGTACTTCGTTTCTCTTTGTGGCATTGAGAAGGAGCTTTTGACGTCGATGAGTGCAACTGTTCTGGGAATGTCCGATTTGGATGGAAGGCCATTTTGAAACCTGGCTACGAAAATTTTCGCATATTCATCACGTGATTATAAATGTTAAACGTCAAATGTCAAATCGGACAATCCATTTATCAGCGGCAAAAATTAAGCTGACTCGCAGCTTGCGATCTCGGGTAGTGACAGAATGTATGTCTTTGCCACAAAGTACGTCCCTGACCGCCCTGCTGCCGCCCCCAGGTCACCCCCGATAGACCTCCTGCCCCACGAATGTGTCTTTATCGATTTCTACGGAGGCTCAATTAATTGCAAGTATCGTTATCATTTCATAAATACTATAATTTGCGTAATGTGAAGGTGATCCGTTTTATATAAAACGATCTTTAATTGCAAGGTCAGTGCTTAAAGACTGTATCTTTGGATTCTGAGAAATTTGAAGAATGGCAGATAAGTGCCATTAGGGGGGGTCAAATGTAGAAAAAGAGAGTATCTCTTAAGCGAATGTAGGAAAGGAGAATATCTCTTACACGAGCGAACTTGTATAATCTTTAGAGACTGCCACTGTTCAAATTTCTCTAATTAGCCGAGGTGAATTGAGTGCAACGCAAGAAAAGGGAAAGTCGCGTGTTTCGTTGGCGCGTAATTTTTCAGAGAGATTTTCATACGCCGCTTAAAGGCTTTCGTCGGCTTGCTTCCGAGTGAAAGGAGCTTTCAAGCTCGTCGCGGGTACAGTACGCCTTGACGATCACGCGCTAAAGTCAGATATGCGCATACGTATATGTATGTATATGCACGAGTTATTTTTCCTGCAAGTATAATGCAACTCTCTTTGCATAATCTGTTTATCGAAGTTGGCGTAACACCTCGTGAGAGCTGAGGCTGAACCTCGGCACAGGGCACAGTTCTTTCGACAGAGTTCTCACACCTAAAAGGCACTGCGATCGACATTTGTTAATTATTGTCGTTGCACCAACTTCTCGATATGGAAGAACGATTTGTTTTGTGCGCAGCCATATGTGTTGGCGGAAAAATTTCGCCGCGTTCCCGCGAGGAAAATCAAACCAGAGACCCAAGTATTTGCGGGACGTATCTTTACACGCCGAAGATGTGTATGAATCGAACGACTTTAGCTTAGCATCGTAACAAAACGTACTGCGTATTGAACAAAGTTGACTTAGAGTTTCGCAGTAATAGATCGAAGCTTCACCTTATACTTAGTGAGCCCAACGTGTGTTATAGAATGCTCCTGAACATGACGTTCACGTATAATAATAGGAAAGTGAAATTGCTATTTAACGCAATAGAGCGGTGAAATGTGACGCCACGTAGTGTTTAGTGTAACCTCACCCTGAGAAATTTTATTCCTGGGAAAAGGGAATTTAATTACGCTAAAACGTAAAAATACGAATTTCAATGCTCGCAAGCAGCCTTTTTTGGTGTTCGATACTTTTAGCGACATTTCCATCAGTATTGCCAACGATCAAAGCGTGAATCACGTAATCGAATCGAGGAACAATTTTGCAAACTATGCGCAAATTAGATAGACGCGCACGTTTCATCCGCCATTTTCACGCTCGGGCTCGGCAATTTTCCGCTTTCCCACGCGCGATGGAATTCGACCGTGTAAACAAGTGCGCTTCCAAACTTTGTTTTCGAGTAAAGAAACGTGCACGTCTGAGATCCGCTCGCGCTAACAGCAGCGTGTAAATTCGTTTTCGTCTCAAGTTCTATAGAAATACGCAACTAAATGATAATCTAGCGAAACGTACACGTCGAGCAAGCATCTTCGTTACATTTTAAACGATTGTCCAAGCACATCGAACCGTTGCAACATTTTAAGTACATATACCCTCATACCGTAAGTCGTTAATCATTGCCGAGACTAATTGCCATTCTGTGGCTGAAACGTGAGAGTATCACCGCGGACTGGATCAATCCTGACGTTTCAACCACAATTCTTTTATACACACTCAACACTTTCGCGATCACGTTCTCGTTTTATGTTTCGCGAAGGCGTTGAGATGAAATCCATTCTCCTTTTCAAATATCAAATCGTTATCAGGGCGTCCAGAGGACTACGCTACTTTCTTCACGCACAGGTTCCGAGCTTGATTATCACGCGCAATACGTTGCCTCCGTGACAATAACGGCGGCGAACGTATCCCGGCCAGGCGAGGCACCTCCGAATACAGTATCCCGACGCACGGACGTCGCGATACTTGCCGACAATTCTTGCCGGTAGTTCCGCGATTTTCGGTCGACGTGTACGTGTACGCTTTGATGGTCGGTGGGGCAGGCGAGGTTCTCCCTAGAAAAGCAGAAAGGAAACCCGGGTGCGGCGAGCGTCCCCCTTGGCCCGTCGGGCCATCCCAAACTGTCAGACGGACGGGTCGCTGCCGGGGGCGGAGCCCGTCTTGCTGCCGTCGACGCCAACTCCGCCACCATCGCCGTCAGCTCCCCCGCCCTCTCCGCCCCTGTACGGCGAGCCGCCGGCCCCGCGCGCCGACAGACCTCGGAAATCCAGGTTGTACTGAAAAGACGAGGACCACAGATTATTATATGCTGTACGAGTGACGCGAGCCCCTCTTGTGGACTTTTGCGGGCTCTTGCGGGTCACTTGGAAGGGCGAAAAATCGAGCGGAAGCTCGCCGAAAGTTATCCGCAAAAATCTAATACAAATCTAACAAGAATTGACGAGTATTTCCAAGAACCGAATTTCTATTCGGCTTTTCCACGAGCTTCTGATCGAGGGATAACGTTACGCTCCAAAATTTTAGCACTCCAAAGTTATTAGAGATATATTCTCGAGAAGATGTCACGTGCTGTAGTACTGTTGTTACGCTCTTGCCGTTATACGTGGCGAGTTTATGATCTAGTTGTAAAAAGAATCGCATACTCTGACAAAGACACAGAACGAGTTAGTCAATTCAATATAATATTGTGGGATAAAAGAATTTATTATCAAGACAAACAACAGATAATGCGATAATTTTTCTGTCAAGATACATTCGTTTGTCAGAGTATCTGAGGTTATTTGGAAAAGACATATTAGATTTTATTACGAGATACATTATATAGCCATTCCTGTAAGGGTAGCTGAAAATGGATTAATTTAAATCGATTATTATTACACAGTCGTGTCACTGAATGGATGTCTGTATGGATTGCTGTATTGTGTACCGTTAAATCGAAGCGAAATCGGTGCATCATGTGAGTTACATAAAAAAAAAAGAAGAGATTTCAAAAAAGCTGCAAATAAAGTTGACGCTGTAATAAGATCTACGTAAAAAAAATGCAAGTAGACAGCGCATTGGTCTACTATGCTAGAGGTCCCGGGTTCGAGTCGCGGCAGAGCCAAAAATATTTACGCTCGTTTCCTCTCGGAAGGTAATAGCAAACCACCGAGAATAACTTTGCCATGAGTATTTCTTTATCAAAAATTTGCTGTTCGGCGTTAAACTGTAGATCTCATATATCTGTGTGTCGCATCAATTGCCGTGCGCATCACAGGTATATGAGAGAGATCACCACGCTCGAATACGAGCAATAGAACTAGAAAAAAAATGCAAGTCGCGATGTCAGAAGGCAATGGATTCGTCGTAATTTCGATGACATTATCAGAGTTGCCATAGAGAATGAATTCTGAAATTCTCTGACTTTTCCATGTTTTATAGACACTTTTATAACTGTGAAAAATTTTCCATGAATAATATTAAATTTCAACTTTAGAAGCAGAAAAAAAGCTCATGTTATTAGATGTAACTTTAGAAATCTAGTAACATAATCCTGAATGCAAATTTTAAGCCAATAAAAAATAAATTGGTATTGTGTATATACAGAGTATCTGACATCGGTCATATCTCGTGTGCAGGTAAAACTGAGTAGAAAAATTTTCTATCATTTTGCAATTTTCGCGATAATTATCGAATTATTAATTATTAAAAATCACCATATTAGTCCGGACCACCGGCAAATGCAAGCGCGCGGTAAGATACTCTTGCCCGGCGATTATCATTGATAGGCGCGTAAGGAATTGTTTATTTCAAACGACAATAACTACGCACGAGTCGCTTGAAGTAAATAATTCCTCAATGATGATCGCCGAGCGAGAGTATCTTACCGCGCGCTTGCATTTGCCGGTGATCCGGGCTAATACAGTGATTTTTAATAATTAATAACTCGATAATTATCGCGAAAATTGCAAAATAATACAAGAATTTTTTACTCAGTTTTATCAACTCTACCTACGCGCGAGAGGTGACATGACCAATGCGACACACACACACACACACACACACACACACACACACACACACACACACACACACACACACACACACACACACACATACACACATACACAGAGTGTTTCCCAAAAAATGGCCAAGCCGTCATATGTAGGTGAAGCGGACTAAATTAAGTCCTATACTATGTTGCGATTTTCATAATAGTTAACGAGTTATTAATTTATGAAAATAGTCAAATTGCAAGCGCACGGTGAGATAGGACCGCCCAGTGAGACATACGTTCGCCGTCGCTAGGCACGCGTGGAGTTGTTAGTTGCAAGCGGCATTGGCTACATTTTCATCTACATATGTTACGTGCGCCTAGCGTGCTCCACGTGCCTAGCAACGGCGAATGCGTGTTTCAATAGGAGATTTTATCTCACCGTGCGCTTGCAATTTGACTATTTAAAAATTTTTTTTTTTTTATAAATTAATAACTCATTAACTATTGCGAAAATCGCAAAATAGTACAGGACTTTTTGACTCAGTCTGTTCTACCTGCATATGACCGCTTGGCATTTTTTTGGAGACCCTGTGTGCGCGCGCGCGCGTGTGTGTGTATGTGTGTGTGTGTGTGTGTGTGTGTACAGCATTGTCCGGCATTGGTCATATAACCTTTCATGTGTAGGTAGAGCTAATAAAACTGAGTAAAATATATATATATATATATATATATATATATATATATATATATATTAGGTGTACAAAAAAGTTCTGAGCTTTAGATTTCATACAACCGAAATAACAATTTAAATTTTATATATCTTTCCGTCCTTTTGCGGTTTTAAAGCATTGATATTTGGCCTTCTAAAATGCCATACAGTTTGGCGTTTGATGCACATAACCTCAAAAATCAGTAGTGTTCACGATGGCAATAACAAAAGAGCATATTCGATTTTCCATCCACTTCGCGTTTCATCTGAAGAAAAATGCTGCTGAAGTCATTGCAATGATTTGTGCTGCATATGAAGAAAACGCTGTAAGTCATACTACATGTAAAAGATGCTATCAAAAATTTCGCCAAAGAGACTTCAATCTTGAAGATGAACCGCGTGCTGGACACCCTCAAAAGATTGAAACGGACGAATTGTAAGCACTGCTGGATATAAACTCTGCGCAAACTGAAAAGGAGCTTGCAGAACAGCTTGGCGTTACGCAGCAAACTATTTCCGTACGTTTACATACGATGGGAAAGGTATGGTGATAAGGTTCAGAAGGAAGGCAGATGGGTTCCGCATGAATTGTCCGAAGACAACAAAAATCGTGACACTGCATTCACTTTGCTTTCAAAGTTCCGGAAAAAAGATTTTCTGCACAAAATCATTACAGGCGATGAAAAGTGGATTCTTTATGATAACCCTAAACGTAGAAAATTATAGGTTGACCCTGGTCAACCTTCGACATCGACGGCAAAGCCCAATATCCACGCCAAGAAGGTTTTGCTCTGTATCTAGTGGGATTGGAAAGGTGTGTATTACGAGTTGTTACAACCGGGTGAAACAATCACGGCAGACCGCTACCAACAACAATTGACCAATTTGAGCGATGCATTAGAAGAAAAGAGGCCATTTATTGGCCAAGGACGTCGTAAAGTGATCTTGCTTCATGACAATGCTCGACCACATGTTGCGAAAGCGACTCAGGATCATATTTTTGCGTTAGGCTGGGAACTTCTCCCGCATGCGGCGTATAGCCCAGACATGGCGCCTTCCGATTACTATTCCGGTCGCTGCAGTATCATTTGGCTGATACACATTTCGTGAGATTTGAAGAGATACGAAAATGCATTGATGACTTTATCGCTTCGAAACCGATGAGCTTCTATCATCAAGGAATTCGCAAGCTACCCGAAAGATGGCAAAAGGTCGTTGATGCAAACGGGGAATATTTCGCTGATTAATATTTTTTTGTTTGTTTTTGAATAAAGATAGAATTTTACAAAAAAAGCTCAGAACTTTTTTGTACACCTAATATATATATATATATATATATATATATTAGGTGTACAAATATATATATATATATATATATATATATATACAGGGTGTTCCAGAGCAATAGGGACTATTTAAAAATCACCGTATTAGCTCTCCCACTGGCAAATGCAAGCGCGCGGTGAGATACTCCCGCTCGGCGATCATCGTTGATAGGCGCGTGAGAAATTGTTTACTTCAAACGGCTCGTGCGTAGCTATTGCCGTTTGAAATAAACAATTTCTCACACGCCTATCAACAATGATCGCCGGGCGGGAGTATCTTACCGCGCGCTTGCATTTGTCGGTGAGCCGAGCTAATACGGTAATTAATTAATACGGTAATTAAGAATTAATAACTCGTTAATTATTGCGAAAATTGCAAAATGGTAGAGGACTTTTCGACTCAGTTTAGCCCGCTCTATCTACACACGAAATTAGTGCCATTAGATCTGGGTCACCCTGTATACAGAGAATGTCCCCCAAAAATAGCCAAGCGATCATATGCAGGTAGAACAGAACTAAACTGAGTCGAAAAATCCTGTACTAATTTGCGATTTTCGCAATAGTTAACGAGTTATTAATTTATGAAAATAGTCAAATTGCAAGCGCGCGGTGAGATAAAACCGCCCAGTGAGACATACGCTAGGCGCACGTAACGTAGATGAAAGCATAGCCAATGTCACTTGCAATCAACAACTCCACGCGTGCCTAGCGATGGCGTTATTTTGCATTATTTTGTGCATTTTGAAATTTATTTATTAAAAAAGAGAAAATATTAGAAACTTTCTGTATATTATGGAATATATTGTGACGATAATGCCGAAATTTCGACGATTTGATGTTTTAGCGTAATTGAAATTAAGCGAGACGAAATAAAACGAAATACGGTGAAATACGAAATAAAAAATGAAACCAAGGTCGAACCTGTAGGAAGAACGTGTAGTGTTCTCGACGTGTGCGTGCGCGTGAAACGATAGTGTCACGTGCCACGTGCTACGGCACGACGTATTACACAAGGCTGCTATTATCTCGGTAACGTTGCGTGTCTTAAGTGCTGCAGTTGTGCGTGGTGCAGCTGCAGCTGTAGGAGCTGCAGATTCTGCAGGCAGTAGGACGGCTGCTGCGTCCCGGGCGTCGTGTAAGGTAGGACGGACGGATGCACGAAAGAACCGGAATTCCGGGACAGTCCAGTACTGGCATTGGCATGCCCTGGACTGTACTTAAAAGGGAATAGGGACAGGCTTAGATTCGGGGGTGGTTTCAGGATACTGTGAAATTGCGCGGACGTGAGCGGATGGGGTTGCACGTAAGGGCTCGTGGAGGGCAACAATTGCGGGCTAATCGGGTACAAACAATCCTCTTCGGCCTGACCGTGCACTGTCGTTGGGCTGAGCTCCATGTATTGCGGCATGACGAGATCGTGCTAGGCGGTGAATAGAATGGAAGGAGATAGACGTACACTCTCAATTCTTACAATTAGTCTGAACGCGTGATATTCTGCGGCTTCTTCGACTTTCTGGCGTCTGTGCGAATATTCGAAATGTGGATCTCGCAACATGGAAACATAATTTTTAACATTGACATGAATAAAATGGAAACAACATTTCATTCCAAAGATTAATATTGTATATATAACTATGCGACAAATATTCGCACAGAATCGATATATTCTAGAAAAAATCTTGTATAGTTTTTTCATTTGCATATTATTTTATAAATAATTTTTAATATCGTTTTTCGTAATTATATTTTTATTATTGTTTTATATATAAATGGTTTCGGAAGACTAAAGCTACCTGTAAATATGGAACTTGTGACACTTGATGACGTTTCATGAGAAAGTAGGATATTATAAGAAATTCAGACTGTACAAATTCACCTGATACAGGCAACCTCAGTCATAAAAAAAATCACGCAAAGGCACGTTCATGTGAAATAAATTGAAATAAATTGATCAGGTATATCGAATATTCTTATAGCTTACCTTTGTGGCGCAGACGAAGCACGTTGTGACCACCTTCGAGATCACATTCATGAGATTTTTCGTTTCTTGTATTACATTGTCGACTTTCGTAAAAGTGGCGGCCTTGCCGACGGTAGGGTTTTTCACGGTGAATTGCAATTGTTGGACGTAAGTTGGCACTCGATCCAGATTCTCCAAGAGTTCTTTTTTATGCGGCCCACCTGGTACCTGCACCCATGTAACATCGTATACAAATTTATGTTTTCGTTCAAATCGCAAGGTAAATTCGTTCGTGTTTAATTTTCAATGATTCAATAATAATAGTTGCCAATAATAAAAAAGTAATTAGTATGTAATATTTAATTACTGGTTTATCAAACATAATTTTAATACACCGTATAAAGTCTAGCAATTTTAAAATAATATATCGATTGGAATGTAAAATTGCCTAACATTTAAATTTTATTTTATTGTCAATGTGTTACATGTCTAATGATAAGAATTACTTTTTTGTTCTTCAGTAGTAATTTTTCTGTATTAAAATATTTAAATAGATATAAGTTAGAATAAATGATATGTGTAGCATTTGTTATAATATCTGCTCTCGTTTATGATGTCATTATAAAATAAGTAATATACAATGTGCATACGGAGTAACAATCATTGAAAATTTTTGAACTTTACCTTGCGATATTCTTGTTCATATTTAGCGCATTTCTTAGAGATTCTGTAAAGCAAGATGCCTGATTCTATTGTAGGCAGTTTATTGAATGACTAATAATAAATACTTTATAGTATGTATTGTAGATACTTAGAAGTTTGCATCTAAGAAGTTAAAGAAAGATCATCTACCTGTCCTAGTAGAACACAATGCAAAACTTTCAACAGAAGATAAAAAGTTCGAGATAGATATCAGAGTGACTGTGTGAAATGGCAATGAAATAGTACAGACCTTGTTATTTTTGCAAGCTTCCTTCATATGAATTTTGTCTTTACGAAAAATACAATATCATATTAATGATTAAATATTATGTAATTTGAACAAACAGATCGAGTTCTCCGATTTTAACTTGTCTTACAATTTAATTTTCAATATCTGAATTTTATATATATATATATATATATATATATATATATATATATATATACATACACACACATATATACGTTTCAGCTTTTTATATATATATATATATATGTATTTTATTTATTATAAATATATATTTTATATATATATATATATTTCAATATAAAATTATATAGATTATATTGTACTTGTTAATAAATGTTGCTAATAAAACACGCAATGATGGAAGCTAGCGAAAATTGTGAGACATAATACTCATGCCCCAGATAGTGGAAGGAGAGGGACCACAATGCACATAGACGTCGTCCATAGACGGAAGCATTCCCGTAGCATCTAAAACACACCTTACTAATCGTACAAAAAAAGTCGTAAATGTATGTACATAAAATAGATTTACTAACGAAATTATGGACGTTCCTTATGATAGTTTAAATGACGTGATGTACGCGAAAATTATATCGATTTTCGGAACAGTCAAATTGCATATCAAATGTCCGAGAAGTACAATAAAAATAGTACAATAAAAAATTCAAAGTTTAATTTTCGAATTGCATTTGGACGTAATTCTCGTACGAATACATTCAGTCGTTTCAGTTCGTTTGGAGTGACAAATCTTTCTCAATGATTAATTATTGTTTCCAATGTCTTTATACTTACTCATATTTTAGTCATAAAACGATTTTCTCTATATGCCATTCGTAATGATCAATAGGAAAGTTTACGTGCGTGAAGTTGCATAGCAATGTACGTATACACAAACAGTATATACAAATGTAATGATAACACTCAACAACAGTGGAACATTGACGCCGCAAAGAGAAAGAGAGTGAGAACTGTACGGCAATCAGAATGATTTGTTAAGGCGAAAATGATTTCTATTAGTTCAAAAGGGTCTAAAGTAAAGAGAGAAAAAGTTACCTGGATGGAGGCATTCAAGAGCGAGGGTATAAAAAGGATTGTATATAATACAGAATATATTACAAGGTTAGCGTCTTGTTGTTTCTCTTAAGAAAAGTATAAAGAGAGACCAAGTGGTTTCAGGTGACTATATATATTCGGCCTAGCTAGGAGGGGAATTCGAAAGAGGGCAGCAAACGTGTTAATTCGAACATGTCTAATGCTAATAACGCGTGTCGAAGCTACTTCTGGTCTGGAAGCTACATTTATAGTAGCACGAGATAATAACGTAAAATAAGAGATGGTAAAATAAGCACTTTTATACAATTAATCTCTTCTATTTTTACATCTGTTGAAAAATCCTAATTTTTTAGTTTCTGCTATTCCTCTATCTACTGAAGAAATTACGAAATATTATTGATTTTGCGTTTACATCTCTGGAAGTAGTCAGAAATTAAGCTTTACAATACCTTTCAACTAAAACCAAATATCAATATCGACATATCGATGTATGTCTACTTGGAATGTATTGTGATAAAAGATATACGAACATTTCTATATTTCTACGTACGATGCGATTTCTGTTGTTGAACGTTAAAGTAGTAATAATTACCATTCATCAATAAATATTCGTTAATATTTAATATCGATTAAGCGAATTAAAATTTAGTACAAATAAATTTTCGATGCAGACTCGATGCAGCTTCGACGTTGCGCGACTTACGAAGAAAACGAATGAAACTCAATAGCGTAATGTAAAAAGATTTCCAATATAGCGAGGATCAAGAAACGCGGAATCAAGTCCAATATAGAGTCCGTATAATAAACAATGGTAAAAGAATGATCATAGAAGTAAGGGTGATATATAGATATATTAACATCAGTCCAATTAAAAAAATGTGTGTCATCTCTCTTTCGATCTACGTCGGCACGTTAGCCGGCCGCCACGTACCTGGTAACTGAATTGTCTCACAACCTTGTACAATCTGTTCGCCTCCTCGGCGAAATATTCAGCTTGGGTGAACAGATCTTGGGTAGTCTTCAGGGCACCTTCGCCTCGCGTGAATTGATACATCGAGAACGCCATCGACGACATATTCTTCGCTCGCTTCACGATGTCATTGTTCTCCTCCAGAGCGCTTCCGCTCTCCTGCCACTTCTCCGTCTCGGCGTCCATCTCCGAGGTGATCAGCTTCATCTCGAGACCAGCCTTGGCAATCTTTGCCTGCTCCTCGCTGTCCAACCGCACCGGTTTTAACGGCTTGCTGGTCGTGCCATGTTTCTGAAACATGCCATGCCATTTATTCAGGTTTGAACAACTCGAATGATATATTTTTTTTTTCAGATCGGTTTGTATATACAAAATGCATTGATGATGTAATTATTTATACGTACCCCTGGCCGCGGCAAAGACATGTAAACCTGCTTTTCTGGCCGGTTTTGACTGAGTTCCAGAACATCTTTTGCTACTGTCGTCACATCGGTCATAAGCCATTGCCACATGTCAGCGAATACTACGAAATATACGAAAGCGTTAAATGAATTGCTAATAAATTATTGTTACAAATTGTGTGTATCATTGGAGGATTTGCTTACCCTCGAGATTCTCCTTGGCTATCTTACTGGTGGGATGCCTAGCTAGCGTATGCGCGGCCGTTACAACCTGTGGTCCATATATTCTTAAGTTGATCTCCGTGAACTTGGCCGACACTTGCAACGATTCCGAAAGCGCAACATGTCTTAGAAGTTTGCATACCTAGGAAGGAAAAATAATATTTAATAATTTAAAAAAAGAAGAAATTTCATTCGTAGTCTAAAATCGATAAGGTAATAACTGCGTGCTCTAACTTTGCATAAATATTGTATCGATTAGAATCACTTCAAAGTTTCAAAGATTTATCGTTAATGTCGGATATGAGTAATGAGCTACATGAATTAATTCACTTAAAGTTAGACGTGAAATAAATCCAATTATCATCTAAAAGTGATGAATGACTGCGATGATCACTGCGTAGTATATATCGAATAAAATCAATTTGAGTATTTGTTCATGGCGTTTATCTTATCATCTAATTATATTACCGACGGCGCAGCGTCGCAGCGATCGCTATCGTTTCTTTCGTCGAGCAAATGTATATCTTTATTTTCGAATGAATAAAAGGTTCGTTTTTCAAGTTAAAATAGTACTTTAGAATCACTCGACCATGCAAAATTAAAGCATATACGTTTTGGTAATTTTGGTATTTCGAGAATTATTTCGTAAAACAAGCCAGTAATATTTCTCGAAGTAATATTTCTCCCGTTGGGAGAAATTTCAACTTAGAATTGCACATGCACACGCAAGAGCGTGGGCCACGTCTGAGAGCTTACTTCGAGAATGTGTTCGATATATTCGTGGAACCTGTCGCTGCTCTCTTGCAGACGGTCGATGTCATTGGCCAATGCGAGATTTCTGATCGTTGACACCAGTTCTTGGCCGGCTTTTGTCACTTGGCCAAGATCACCGGCCTGTTCCATCGTCGTCGCGCTGAGTTGCTGGCGAAGGTCTCTGGTCGCCCGCAACACACCCATCACCGCTTGTTCCATTTCCGAGCTAGGTGAACCCCCGCCGCCCTCGTAATTCTGACGGAACACGATGTCTATCGTTTCATACCTTATCACCGTTTAACTTGTTAGGGGATATCTTTCACTCGGGTTAAGCTACTCAAAGTATATTTGGTCATTTTTAACGACGAACTGAATTTATTATCAACTATAACTAATTTGATTTCTTTCTAATTTGATTTCTTCGGTAAACCATGAAAGTTTGAAAAATTTCATAATTTCGTAAATCTTATCGTAATCTATAACAAATTTAAGAATTCTACTTTTGCACTTTTTTGCGCATTCCTGCATATAACTACACTGAGAAAAATGTTTGGTTAAAAATGGACAAACCAGAATCAGAAGATTCTGATTATATTAATCGAATTCCGGTTATCTCAATTAAAATTTTAATAGATTTAAGCAGAAAATTCTGATTTGTTCATTTTCAAGCGGAATTCCAATTAATCCAACCAAACATTTTTCTCAATACGGTATTTATATATTTAATTATGCAATTGTTTAAAATAGAGTAGAGAAACAGAGTTGACTTACCATACTATTGCCGATCCGCAAAAGTGTATTGAGCTCGAGTTTTGCACGGTCGCAAAGCAGGAGGATATTTTCTCTGTGCTCGTGACTCGTGTAAGCGCTGTCAGTGAAGTCTTGCGTTCTCTCGACCACTGTTTCGAGCGCCGACGTAAGTGTTTCGCGACAGCCCGGTCCCAACAGGGTCATCCTCGTTGTTTCGACGAGCCTTTCGAAGTGCTTCAAAGCCGAGCAAACGGTACTGCTGTCCCAGTCTTCTTGCTGCGGACTCTGCAAGTAATGGCAATCGTAAAAGAAATATCTTTCTCGAGAAATGTAAAATCTTTTTCTTTCTTCATACACGAAAAAAATCTTGATCATTTAAATAATCATTTTAATATAATTATATAAAGGGGACGTTAATTACGTTTTATAACGTTGGAAATGCTAATGACAAAAACGAAGACGACATAAATAATATTAAATCTTTTAGAGAGATGCCACGCTTGGGAGCGCCCACTTGGTCAGGTTGTCTACAATTTAGGTTGTCACTCTAAAATCGATTATGTCGCGCAGAAAGTGGATAGTACTTAAGTGTAAAATACAAGGATATATTTTTCTAGTACGGTTAAAGGTCGTTCAGCTTGACCTCTCTCGCGTTGTTTCGATAAAAATTCGAGAGGTTTTCGAAAGCGCAATAGCACGTAAAATATTTTATTTTCCCTCATTTATTCGTAATGTTCCAAAGAAATCTGGCACGGAATAAAAGTACCGCATGTCGAAGTGCTGATATGTAAATGTGAATGCACAATTTGGCACGACGCGAATAATCATTCGTGATCTTTACGATGGCTGATAGCCATCGATGTCCCTCGCTATCTCTTCTCATCGTTGCTCTTGGATAACGCTTAGACGTAGTTTTTATAAACTCTCGTTAGAAAACTACAATGGCGTTATAAAAGTGACGATTTAATCGCATTTTTTTATATCCAACTTTTAACATATATTTAATTTTACGAAAAAACTCACGTGTGTGTGAGAGGGGAGGGAGGCGGGAGGACCACTTGTTATATACGATTCTTTTTATGTGAAGCTGTTGCTATGTCTGCGTAATTTTTGGCAAGAAACAGTCCAATTAGAAAATTTAAGAGAGTAAAATCTGCAATTTATCGTTGGTTTCATTTCTTTCTATCGCGTATTTTGCTTCCTGTATCATTATATATTCTCAAGTCTTCTTTCATGACAATTTAGCACGGGTTAGCTATAATCTAGCTAAGCTAATTTTTTATTATTCTTATATATTTTCTTATATATATTTTTATTATTTTTATAATTATAATATTATTCTTAATCTTGCGTAATTTATTGAAATTTTCGAGTTCTCGAGTTAGCACCTCCGAATAAATAACGCCTTGAAAATACACAGGATGTCTCAGAATCATAAAATTTCCTTTAAAGAGCAGATTCTTTGAAATATACTAAAATAAAATCCTTATACAAAAATATCGAGGCTATAATTGTTTTTAAATTCTTAGCGATTAAAATTCACGAATTATAGATCTGACATTTTGCGCGCTCAAACATGATGATATAACAAATGGTATCACGAAGGCCCTCTCAACAACGTCGAGATTATCATAGAAATATGCAATATTTTTATTAAGAAATCATTTTTGCAGAATCTATTTATATATTATACAATTAATTATAATATTAGTTCAATAATCATAGTCAAAATATTAGTTCAATACAAATATATTAACAAAATATACAATAACAAAAATATACAATAACAAAATATTATGACGGTTGTCGAAATAAATTCATTACCATATTTATCTCATATAGTAAAGTTTTTTGTGGTGATATTGATAAATTAAATGAATATAATATTTTTACCACTTTATCATATCACCATGTTATAGTGCGCGAAATGTCAGCTCTGTGATTTGTAAACTTTAATCATTAATAATTTAAATTTAAATGATTATTTAAATAAAAACTTTATTATAATTTTTTTATATTTTTTTATATAAATTTATTACAATTTTATTATAATTTTAACATGTTCGTATCAGGATGTTCATTCTAGAATATTCTAAAGAATCTGCTTTTAAATGCGATGATTTTGGAATATCTTGTATATTAGAACGTATATGAAAATAAAAGATTTAAAATAGATCAACGATCATAAATTTGTTAAAGTTATAATAATTATCGTCGAAAATAATCGATTATGTATGTATAATCATGATCGATTTGATATTCGTAGGACCTATCTTGCTAATTCTCCTCTACCATCTTTGGCCGCCGCTTATCGATTTCGCGCCAGGTCAGACATCGCGCCATTATTTATGGTTTCTCGAGTCGTACCGGGATCGTTTCGATATCTCGTTTACAACTTCTGCAAGGACAGCAGATTGCGGTCCAAGGTCGTTTAAATTGCATATTACGAAACGATTCGTAAATCACAATTTGGCAGAAAAAGGCTCTTTGAAATGTTGAATTTTCAAAGCTTTCGGAAATATTTTATAATATGCGGCTTTTCCTCTCTAATTTTTTACAATATGGACATATTACGCGTTCTCGATAGAGTATAATGAAGCTATAAATGCTTGGAAGCTAACACAGCTTATTTGGCAGCCGCAATAACTACAGCGTTTCTTGGCAAACTGGGAAGCGGGAATGTTCATGTCGATAATTATTTTCTTATTATTTCCATTATTAATTCATACTAGCTCGCTATTTTACACTGTTCCGTAAATTAATATTGTAAAAATAAATATGAAAAAATTAATATTTTATATCAATTATTCCCCTACTACTAACTTTATTAAATTAATCCTAACATAACATCCAGTGGAAAATGCTTTCATCATTTCATCCATGAGCGTTTTAAAGTACCCTCGAAACGAATAATTTACCTGTGAATTCGAATAAGATTGAGATTCGCTGCAATCTAATACACCGTCCTTGACAACATAATGTATCAGATCCATCGCTCTTCTCATTTGGCAAAAAACGGTGTCCCTGTTCTCCTTAGCAGATGGACATTCGGGATGCCTTAAGCACGTCTTGCTGGATGTAAGTAACATCATGGTGCTTCTCTCTAGCACTTGACGAGCCGCCGCCATCTGCGCACGTCGTCTCTCATCTTTGAGATCATTCTGGAAATGAGGTATAACTTTTTCAATGTTAATCGAGTCACGGTTGTATTACTAGAAGTTAACCGCACGCGAAGAAACTTATGAGTGAAATATTGGTTTCGGCAAGAAAACAAGTCTCACCTGTCGATCGCCCGTTAAATGCGCCAACTCGACCATCTCCCCTCCGAATTGGCTAAATGCCTTGACGAATTCGGTGAAATTCGAGACACTTTCGAGACGCCCGAGACTGCGGGCGACCTTATCCTTGGCGTGGAGCAATTGATTGACTACGACGATGTCTGCCAGGAGGAGGACTTTTGTCACCGAGCCTAGGAGACATCTGGCAGCTCTTACGACGGAGCCTCGGTCAGCCAGATTGTCTTCCAAGGCACATTCGCATAATTTTTCGATCGCCGAGCCTAAATGTAACATAATCAATTAATTGGATTGTATTTTCTATTTTTGTAAAACATAAATATTAAAGTCCAAGTAAAATTGAATCTTTTTCTTCTCTTTTTTTTTTTTTTTTTTTTTTTTACCAATCCCTCCTGTACGCCAAGGTTACGTTCTTTAAAGAGAGATAGGTCAAACGAATTTCGAACGAGTGTGGCGGACGGGGAATACTGATGAATTAAACATCTCGCCTTTTTATCGTGTGTCACCGTAAAATCGGAGTAACTGATTTAATTATGAACAAGCCCTCCTTGACTCGAGTACGATGGCTACGTAATTGGTGGTTGCTCTTCAAAGCTCGTAATTAGTTACTTCACACATTCGCTATCTTATCTAAACAATGGTTATATCGAATTAAGCTCATAATTAAGAAACTATGTGGTTGTGGAACAATTTAAATATGTATCATATATATCTACATTTTTGCATCGAAATATTAAATAATTTTAATAAATTTTATTATTACTTAGCATTAAAAAATTCTAATTCTTATTTTTCTTGATTTCAAATCTATTATCTTATTGTTAAATATTTTTTTAACAACTGTATGATATCCAATATTAAAAGAGTTGGATGTTTTCATCCATTGTTCATATTATTTTTCTGGATTTCTTCATAAATTCGATGTTTATTAATTTCATAGGTTATTGCGAATTGGTTATTTGCTTATAGTAGGAGCTTGTTCACTGTTTTACTCGATAAATACTTTTCTCGTTAACAAGAAAAAGAAACATTATTATTGAAACGTTATTTTCTTCCGTTCTAACAAATCATGCGATGCATTTCAAGATTAATTATAATATGTATCGTGTAAATTAAATATTTGCTGATCCAGTGCGAAGTATTTTTAAATTCTGAATATCTAAGATATTTGTAATTTGTAAATACTTTATGCAACGATTAAAGATATCGTGTCCTCTTTTATGTATCGCGCAATCTATAAGTATTTGGAGAACATATATTCTTCTATCGAACTGATTAGTATAGCGATGCATTGTAAGATCGGTTGGCTCGATATGGAATCCTTATAGCGTTTTATATAGACTAACTGTTACGTAAGCACGCAGAGAACTTGACCTTATTTAAAAATCGAAGTGCATCGAGATTTCATACGATTTCACGTAACCTACATATTCAATTATCATTCCGCGATGGGTAATCGATTCTCTCTATGTATTTATTAGTAAAGTTATCATATAATTTAGAGCAAATATTCTGTATCGTCTGTATCTTATATTTTATATATAAAACATAAAATAAACCTGTGTCGCTGATTAAGAACAATTTTTTTAAAAATTTGGTTTACTTACGTCATTACAAAATTAATATGTAAAAAGTGATAAGTAATAAAACATAATCAAATAACATAAATAAGATAAATAATGTAGCAACATAAAAAGTGATTAGTTAATGATTGATGTACGGACAGATAGATAGATAGATAGATAGATTTGATCGATAGAGGGGGGGTTCGCTTAATTTCCGTCTTCGGTGAGATATTTTTGAGCGTAATGAAGCAAATAGAGCACACGACACTTATCGCGATATTGGTATCTCGATGCGTCCATTGGTGGATGCATCAGATGGATTGCAATTGGAGAGATTGTTCGGATGTGACGCGCAGAAGCATGTCCCAGGCATGTGCGCTTTTCATGATACGCGGGACAAAATGCATCCAGGGCCAGGATAAGCACGTCAAACTTGAGATTGACATTCATGTTTTTATTTTTTTATTTGCAAGCGAGAAGGACCGTTTTTCTGTTCCGCGTGTTATTCATTGACACCCCGCTACGTGCCGTATCCATCTGATTTATCACGTAGATACGTATGATAAGAGTGGTGGAACGTGCGAAAAAACCAAATCATCATCATAAAATACGATTCGTGAATTTTGTCCAAAGTGAAGTTTTCCCCAAGATGTGTATCAATCACGTAATCGCTACCCTTGTAACTTTCTGCCGGCACGCGATAATGTTGAAAGAACAATTATGCAATGCTATAGTTCGCGTGATTAAGAATGTTCCAGTTATAAACGAATCATTTCTTTTAATGGGTCCCGCGTAATACCATAATTGTACCATAATTTATTCTTGAAATAATCCTTGAATCCTTGATATCCTTATTATATTTGTATTTCATTACTCCTAAGATGTTTTCTTGTTATCTTGCAATAATTAATCTTGCAATAATCTTGCAATAATTAATTTGATAAAATACAAGTTTAAAAAAAGAAATAATCTTTCTTCTCTCGTATGGATTTTCTGTTTGACGAATTAAAAAGTCTTTTATCTGTATATTATACCGATATGATATTTGCAAATTTTAAGCACAGTCTATTTGTGAATATAACAAGTATTTATATAACTAATCGATGGTACCGTTTAATTATTTTGCGCGCCATCAATGTGAAAAACATCTTTATATCGTTTCCAACACTATCGAGAGAGCATTGCTCTCTTTATATAATGTAGATCTGCGGTTATACTCGCGGTACGAGTGATTTTGCATTCATCATTGGGCACCATTAAATTGCGGGAGTAAATAGCGCGGAACGGCGTTTTATGATAACCATGATAACGTGGGCTTATGGACGATCAATGTGACTAATGAATCACCAACTTTACTCGTTAGCAGAACGTTTATCCGCGTTTACCATCAGTCCGCGCTATTAGATCGATCCGATATTTATATTACGCTCCTTCATTAATCGTATCTCACTTTATATGCAATGCAGACGATTTTCACGTTTGCATGGCTTTTTGTGCAGGTGTGTCCTTTATATGCGGTGTAATCCAATTTGTTATTTCTTTTATCGGTTTTTACGACCGCCCTATCTGAATACGCCTCTTTACTGTTCGCTACTAAAGTACGCCGAGTGAATTTATATCGCGTTTTTCCCAAGTGACACGTCATGATAAAAATCGCTCTCTTGTGTTCGTATATGCTGCAAGCTGAAAACTTTTTATTATTCGGCTAGCTCCGTCATGACAATGGATTTATCAATGTTACGTTAGGGGAAACGTCGCTTATTTGCGATCGCGTGATAAATATTGTGGTAAAATTGTCGATGTTTTGTTTCAAAAGTATCATCGGTCGTAATATCAACTTGATCAATCTGTCGAAAACATTAATCTGCTGGCTGAAATGACGCGACGGAATGAATCGACCGCGATGTACAAATATGTAGGAACGAATAACATACATAAATTCCGTAAAATATTTATATTAATTTCACCGTGCGATTTCATAATAGAAATTCGCTTGTTTTATTTTTAAACATTGCAAACGTTGTATCAATTTTAACATGAACTTATTAGATTAATATACATATATATGTACAATGCTCATCGATCGATATACTAGATACTTCTATATATCTACGTATATACATGTATGCTTCTTTCTCATCGTATCAACAATTAATAAATGTTTTATATATATCATATCAATTAATTAACTCTAGCTTAAAAGATAAAACAAAGATGATTCGGTGATAATGTTTATGCAAAAATATATAAATTATGAAAGCGGTTATCGTTTGACACTAACGATGTGATCATAAACGAACTATAAAATTCACGATGCATCTCGACATTAGTCAATGTTTTCTCATTTCATCAATAACGTGATTTCCTTCGATTTCACTCCGGTTCGATATTTCAATACTCGGACAATTTATTTTCACCCTACGCCATATTTCCAGTCTCTATTTGCATGTAATCGTTTTATTGTCAATTATCGCGAATTCGATCTTTGCTTTTGCATTCGTTTTTCGTATATCGTGATCCCGTGATTTCATCATCGGTGACCATTTCGACTTAACGACGTATCGTAAGATGTAAGATAGAGAAGCTAATAAAGAGTCAGATGAAGAGACTTCTATATAGTTTTAATTGTTATGTGCTACATATTAAGAGGATACGCTGCAGTAAAGGCTCACAAAAACTTTTTCTTTGAGATTTTTTTAAATAACTATAAGTCTTAAAAAAAATAATTAATTAGTATATCGATTGAATGGATTTTGAAAATATTTTAAGAACTTTTGTACGTGAATATATAATATATGTATGGTGATGTTATACATTGTAGATCTCTATGTTCAAAAAATATCCATCAGCGGTATAGAGAACTTAAATTATAATTATCAAAAATGAAAAATTCTTGAAAATTTTGAAATTATATAAGTGTAATTTCAACTAATAGAAATTTTTTTAAATAATTTTTTTTTCACAAAATGATGACGATTTAAAAAAAATTAATTTTATCAGACTTGACATCTTTATTTTGACATCTTATTCTCAGAAACTAATAATTGAAAAAAATTTTATACCTAATTGAAACTATTTATTTTGTGAAGATATCTTTAAAATTTGAAGCCAATCGGTCAAAAATTTCTAGTTCTAGTTGTAGCCAGTTGAAGAAAAGTGATTGCGAAAAAACGCGTTTAAAATTTTAATATCGATTATTAGTCAAATTTACTTGTGAATTCCCATGAATTTATCGCCAGTGAAACAAACACGATTGATTACATCAAAGAAATTTTTGTAACTTAAACACATGAGGTTGGGCAGGCCTTAAATTAGTTAGCTAAAGTTTTGTTTTAAGGCAATCGATCACATGCGCACGTTTTCACTATAACTTATATAAATTAAAAAATTAAAAAATATAAATTTCATTAAAATTTTTTAGAAGCACATTTCTAAGATATCTATTTTTTGAAAAATTTAAAAAAAAAAATCGATTTTTTGAAAATATTATCATAGCATACTCCTTTCGTATACGTATCAAAGAGCGCTGATCTTGTAATTTTTTTATTGACTATCAGCCAGTTTTATTAATTATTGAACGGATGCCGGATATTAAATGCAGAATTTTTACGCATCCATCACGTTGCTCGGTTGACAATGACTACAAATCCGCTTGTGTGTTTGTGATTAGATAGGCGCGACTATTTCTCATCGTTGCTTTATCCTAATTACCGTGCGCTATTTCCCTCGGCATATAAATTTGGCACGTCGCCATTTATCTTTTACGACAGTAGCTTTTCGTTATGCACTCGCTCTCATTGCCGTCGCTGCCATTCTAACACACGAGTTTAGGTTCCTCGAAGTATCAAAAATAGTGTATCTTGGAAAAGAGAAAAGAAATATAACCGGATGTTTAAGCATTTCGCGCAGTGTCACGCTTCTTCCATTTATCAATTCCACAATCTCGATTTTTCGTTGCTACTAAAATTCCATTCTGTGTCTCACAAGGATATAATAATTTTTGATTTTCTATTTTGAGAAATGAAGATTTTCGGTAGTAGCTCAACCTAAATCTAACCTGTGTACAAAGGGTGATCTAAACGCAAAGACCACTGATAATTTATATAAAATCGTTGCGTGCTGTGTCATAGTGAATCTCATAGGCACGATAGCATTCGCAGGTTTCCACGGTTGGTTACACTTACGGTGCATGTCGATTTACATGCGATACTACGCGAAACGATTTGTCCAAACCAGCGGGTAGTCAGCTTGCATGTCCCCGCACGATCGTTACAATATCGGTGCCCTTTCAACGTTATTTCATTACTCCGAATTGATACGTCCTGTGCTCCGATAAGCAATTCTAAACGTGGTCTAGTATAATCGAATTTTCCGTCTTATAATCTTACCGTCGACAGTATTTTGTATCGATATTCTAAATTCATGAAACATGTCTGATCGTACAGAATGCCGTTTGACCTCGACTGTTGTAACGAAAGCTCGGTTAGTTTATTATTTATATATCGCCGTTTTCTCTTAAGCGCGAGATCGATGAAGAATAACAGCGAGAAGAATAACTCATAATAATAATAACAACACCAACACCGATGATGATGATGATGATGATGATGATGATGATGATGATATTGATAATAACAATAATGTTTCTTAAATATATAAGGGCGTTACTATAAATATTGTCTTACATTAAATTAGTATGTTCATAAATGAGTTTTTGTTTCCAGTATCGCTTTATGTGTACTTATTACGTTTAGTTGTCTTTTCCCGTTTTAAAGTGGGAGGAGTATTCTTCGAGTTAAACTTTGGTCTCGCTTGGAGAGCCTTTCTCAAGATCTTCAATTTCACAGTGCGGGACTTGTCGCGTTAAAGACCACCGAGACCGGTTTCCGTCTCTCCGTCGTACAATTCTCCCCGAAGAGCAAACCCCCGAAGAGGTGTGCCAGAAAGAAATATCCGCGGCCCTTATTTCGGCCATTACTTCTCCGCTGTTTGGCAAAAATAAGATCGGGGCTCCTCTCTCCTGTATGTAGGTGGCGAAAAATCTTTCAAGGTTCAGTGAAACTGGGTCATCGCGCGCGCTTTCCACATGGCAGCGGCAGTGAGATTCGTCGTTCTGCGATGTGCAGCCTGGCGTGAAGATACGAGGAGATATAATCTTAGCCGGCGATAAGACTTCGGAGAGTGACGTTCAAAGGTTACGAGCCTTATCCTCGCGTGTAGCGGAGCTTTCTTCCAGCTTGCGTGCTCTCAGAGCTTGCTCGCGCAAGGTTGCGTATGAAAGATATAATTTATATCTTCTCGATGTTCAACGTTGACGTTCGAACGCGTTGTAATTCAGGGAAAGAGATCTGTCTTTACATCTACTATGTACGATAGTAAAATGTTTGCGTGAAATATTATACATATTTTTAGCTCCCCTTTCCCCTCTCTTTTTAAAAAACGAGGAGACTACATAAAATACCAAGCTACATGCTATGGGCCATTCACGCGAATCGTAAAATCGCATTCGAATCCGTAGTGCGTAGTATCCTTTAAATCTTCGTGAATCAGATTTTCGTGATGTTTATTGAAAAGTAATCGTATTTGAAAAAATTAAAGCTTACCACTCGGAAATAAAAACTGAAAAGCAGTCATGTTACTTTATATTTTATTGCTTGTCTATATTTTCAGGATGCAATATTTTTATAAATAACGTGCAATGCAATTTTATATTTATGAACAGCTTTACCGTTCGATCGTGAGTTTATGTCAGGTAATATAATTATTCTAAACATTGGGATTTTGAAATATCTATCCGCTGAGATTGAACGTTCGCGGAAATTCGCGGAAAAGAAACTCTTGGCACGAATATAATGCAATTTGTTCTCGAGAACAAGGAGATAATCTCAAAGGAGAATTCAGACTTGTCAATAATCTGGAGGATTTAAAGTATTGAAATATTTTGCGTCCTATCAATTTACAACTAAGATAATTTCACCATAACCTCGTTTGATTGTCGTTTGATATTTTATAATTTTATAATGTTTATATAAATTGGATTTAAAAAATATTAATATTTAAAGTTTAGTAGATATTTTATAATTTTATAATGTTTATATAAATTGGATTTAAAAGATATATTTAATATTTAAAATTTAGTATCAGCTTTTGAATAATTTTTGTTGACTATGCATATCATGATAACAAATTGCTTTGTTAGAAGCAAGATCTAAATTTTCTTTTCTTAATAATCTTAAAACATAGACGTAGAATTTTGCAAATTCATGCAAATTTCACTATTATATTGTTCCTTTGGATAATAGGCTATTCTAAAATTACTCCTATAATATTATATAATATTATATAAATTACTCCTAAAATTACTCCTATAATCTCTAACCGTATAATGCATGATGCTAGTGTGCAAAATGCGCCAAGTTTTAATGCGAATTTACTCTGTAATGTGTAATTGGCTACGTTTGTATTGTCTCAACTTTTGATTAATGCACTATCGTAATACTCGCGAATACATTTGCATTGGATTTGTGTTTATGTCGTATAATTTTTATCCGTTCTTGTTCACTCGTTCTATGGAATTCGTATTGATATCACTTTTTTTTTTAATCCGATTGAAATATGAGAAGAGTATCGACATTATTGTAATGTATTCTTGAATGAAACTTTTTGATGAAAATGTTTTAACAAAACATTTTATGTTTTAACAAAACGAAAAATAAGGCATTAATAAAGTGTGCAGCATGTTAAAAATTCATTCATTTAATAAGAATTAAATATATATAAAGATCATAGACTTGTCATAAGTTTTTAAATTACAAAGGTATTTTATCAATTTATATATTTATGAGAAGATTATTTTATCTTAATCTCATTTTACTTTATATAAAGTAGATACTTTATTTCATTTCTATCTATTTATATATGCTGCTATCAATATACGCTTTTGCACGAGTTGTTACAGGGGTTTTTACACTTACCGGCAACCCTTGCCTCCTTGCATGCTTCGTACATGTCTTGTTTGATCTCTGGATTGTCGTCCGCGATAGTTTCGCCAACGGTCACGAATCTCTCGACCGCCAAATTTACCGCCTGGCCGACCCTGGCGACTGCTCGCAGACTCCGGTCCGAACATAGCGGTCGTTCTCTGTGTGAGATTAACGTGGAAATCTGTAAAGATGAAGTATTTCGATGAGTGCACAGAATTGAGTCGGGGACATCTCTGTGTGTGTGTGTGTGTGTGTGTGTGTGTGTGTGTGTGTGTGTGTGTGTGTGTGTGTGTGTGCGTGCGTGCGTGTGCGTGTGTGTGTGTGTGCGTGTGTATGCAAAATTTTATTTTCAAAAATTCGATATCATCAAAATGAAATTTTAATTTTTTTGAAAGAAAGTTTTAGATTCATATTTATTAAGCTGTATTATATATAACGCGTTGTCATCGTAATAATAAATACCCCAAGAGGCATACAATTTATCACTTCGAGATATTTAATGCTTTATAAAATAAAATGAAACGTGTTAAATATATACATAAATATAAATAATGAATAAAAATCAAGTCGAATTTTTCACGCAATTAATCATTGTGTTTCAGTTGTTAATTTTAAGATATAATACGATTTGATTGAAATAGATTTTGAGAATTAATTCGATATTTCTCTTGTTATATTTGCAATTTAATTGAAAAACTCATATGAAATTTGTTCTAAAATATAATATGATTTTTATATTTTTGATATTTTAATAAATGTTTTGTAGTTTCTTCTAGCACTTATCACGATTACATTTTAACAAGCAAAAAATTCAGGTATAATGTAATTTAATAAATAAATTTTGAAAGTTAATTTCTCTCGTTATATTTTTGCAATCGGGATTTAATTAAAAAACTTGGATGAAATTTACTCTAGAACAAAGCCTGTCCTTTGTATCTTTGATATTTTAATAAATGAGAATTTTGTAATTTCTCCTAGCACTTTATTGCAAATCTTGACAAATAAAAAAATTTAAATCAAGCAAAGAATGCAAACGAACACGAATGAACAAACTTGCTCCAATTAGCGCCGCGAACAGGAAAGCGAGCCCAACTTTACATCGATGATATGTTCCATCTGTTGTCGGTATCTCAAAGAAAAAGCGCTCATTATATTCGTCTAATAACAAGTACACTTGTAAATGTTCGTCCGTGATTGTTCTTTTTTTTGCTAGCTCAAATCTTAATACGACGACGCTCGGAATTGCGCTAGATCTATTCGAATCACAAATAAACCAAATCACGCATCAGTAGAATTATTATTATTACTTTGAATATATCTAACGATCATGATTTTCAGTTTCCTTTAGATTTCGCGATCACACTTTGATAGGTAATGGAATGACATACAGAACGGTTTCTGTTACTTGCGTTCGAATTTCGAACGCATGAATGGTAGCGCGGTAACTTTTTATAAACAATAGCGTCACAATAACAATAAAATTACGTACTAGTAAAATTGTTATTATCTCGAAATCCGTTTTTGATATCGTGGCGTACAATGCACAATGTCGCCGTGCTATTATTCGTGCCAACCATAAGATCGAGTGATGCGAATGATCGTGCGGTATAAACTATTCTGTACATTATTGGATTATCATTAAATAAATTGAAACGTTTATTTAATAATTATCTCTAAATTTAAATTTGTGATTTGATTATTAAAGATGTATGATAGCACTTCACTCAAATCAAATGATCATTTCTACTCGAAAAAAATTAAGATAATAAAAATAATCTTTATTAAATTACAAAATGATTTCTATGTGCAAGTATCACATCTGATTTTTATTTTATTATTCATTTAGATAAATAAATTAAAAGAATAATAGAAAAAGAAATTTACGTAAAGTAAGCCACAGAAAGTTCTCTTGACTTTATGACTAATATAAAATATAAAATTTGTATTTTGGATAATTTTTTCTCAGCAGAATTAGAGACATTCTGTATGTTTTTTACATTATTTTTTAAATAATATTAATAAATATTAATAAATATTATTTAAAAGTAAAAAACATACAGAATGTTTCTAACTTTGCCAAAAAAAAAAAAATTATCCAAAAAATTTTATATTTTATAGATTGGTCATAAGGTCAAGAGAACTTTCTGTGGCTTACTTTATATTATTACATTTACAAATTTTTTTACTTCTTTGAAAGTAAAATTATATTGTTATATTGTTATGGTAAAACCAAATCATATTACGAATAAAATTAATAATATTGCCTGAAACTGTAAAGTTAGATGCTTTATAGCTTATAATTATCATATTGATTTTGAGATATGCAGGATTTTTGGTCTATATATGTATATATCTTTAAATTCGATATTGTGTGTTGTTGCCAAGTTTAAAAAAAAATGAATATTAATAAAATTGACATTTTCTCAAAATTCAAGTATATTTAAAATCAATATTTTCTTAAATTATATGGTGAATATTAAACTATTAAAAATTTGTAGTTTACTTATTTATTGAAAATTTTAATTTATCAATATCTTTAATTGATATTAATTTTTGACATATATCTTTCAAAAATTCAAAGCGATGATCGCAATAGCGAAGTGGTGATAATGACATGCAAGTATCATCGCGTTATCTTTTATAATACAATTCTTCGTGCGAAGAGGAATCTGTGATCACTAAAATAATTCTGGCTATATAACTGAGTAAAATATGAAAAATAGCGAGTAATTATTACGCGTTAATATTCATTACTATCTTTCTAAGAGGCAAATCTCGCATAAGTGTCTCGTATTTAATGAAAGTGCAGTCGAATGTTTATAGACCGTTTGCGCTTACGAGCTGGTGCATCTCGCTCTAATGTGTATCCTCTAGCTATTTTAATTAACGTCGCAGTCTCGTCTAACCCAGGGCGATTTCAAAATAACCAGCGTATTCCCCAGCATACACTGGTAGCACGAATTCCGCACTCGTTTCCGCATTCGTTTCTAGCGTACCAATAACCCCGCGATCATACGCTGTTCGCCTCGCGCGCGGAATTGCGTCACAGTTCGTGGCGGCTTGATAAAAAACTACGTAATGCCCCGAGCATTCGCAGATTGTAGCATTCGCAGCTACACTGCATTTTCCACACAATTAGAGGATGCATTCGTGCATTTCGTTCCTTTCAGAGATGTCGGCCTCGGCCGAAGGAAGGAAAAGGAGTACGAGGTTCCGAGTGAAGGGGGAATTGAACTTGCGGAGTATTGTTTTAAGAAATGAATGCGTGCAGATACGTGTGTATATGCACGCGCACGCGCGCTGTCCTGAAGCTATGTATATATACGACTCCATTCATCCCGATTCGATCGTCTTATGTAAATGAGAGAGGCATCTATGACGATACAGCTTTGTTGCATATTAATTGCATGTATATGCAGAAGCGTGCATGACAATAAGGGATAAAACTATATAATAAATAAGTATAAAATGTAGTCATATTTTATACTTACTTGTATTCATTGTGTGTTATTTTAATTTTTATTCTGAATTTTTATTTCTAAAATTTAATATTAATTTCTATTCCTTAATATTTCCTCCATTATGCGCAGGACTTTACGTTCGTAATAATAACACCGAAATTTGATTGTAATAATATCAATAATATCTGGTATCTCGCATATTTCCCCTTGCAATTGCCGAAATCGAAAAAAAAACATTTTTGTACTCATGATTTTTACGGTTATAATGTATCTGATTTGGATTCACATTGGCTGTTTAATGTTATTCGTGTCTGTTTCGAAAAATTAATAACATTAGCAATATAAGCTCTGCTTCGAAAAAAAGATATTGAAAGAAGGGAGGGTGTGCGTCACGGCGGGGCCCGACCACGAACTAGTCGTGAAAAACTCGTAATCATTTTGCGAAAAAATACCACCTCAGCCAGGAATCGAACCTGGATCTCCTGCTTACCGGGCAGACATCTTATCCTTTCGACTACCGAGGCATGTGATGATATTTATCGCAAATAACGTGTTTAGAGTAACACATCACAATGATACACACACACACACACACACACATATATATATATATCACAATATATACATGTATATGTATATATTTCTCGAATCCCCATGACCGGGCGATATTCCAGAGCGATGTTGGTCTCTCACTCGATGGATGCAGGTCGGACCGCAACGGCGACACCCTCCAACGCCATTGGCGAATATACAAATAATCCTCCTGGTGCGCTAGTGCTCCACCGCTTACGCTTGTTCGATCCCATCACTTCTCAGTTGCCAACGTCATCGAAGCCGAACACGGTTTCTTTCGTTGCAAAGTGGAGTCGGAAAAACCAATTATTCCCTCTGAGTGAAGCGCGGCGAAGCCGCATTTTTTTTCAAACAGGCGAAGAAAGAACAATGGGTCCCCCTGCAGGGCGGCAGGAGAGATTGCATCAAGTATGGCTCGAGCCCCGTATTTTACTCGGTGATGTCATTTATTTGAATTTTACGAAATGCACACAACGTGCATTTAAATGTGTTTATTTGCCCGTCGGCAATTTGGTGTTAGATCGGATTTTTAAAAACTATTTTTAGCATTAATGATATATATCTCATTGCGTTACGCGTAACGCATTACGCACTTTACAATGTTTACAATTTGTTATCATATCATTTGTATGTAAGCTTTAAAATGTAAAGAGGATGTAGGCACGTTACACACACATTACACACACGTGTGTATTACTGCAACTAGTTTAAATATTTTATGTCTCTAGAGAAGAATTTAATTCTGTGATTTCCATATTTATCAGTTTTTATATAAATATAACTACAGAAAGAATTACAGAAGGAGATTGTTACACTTACAGAATATCTTACTTCTATCATATCATATTTTAATGACAGACAGTTTGTCGCTAGCAGGAACTAGTAACGAAGGCTGCCGCTTGCAAGTGTCTCGTGCAAAGTTCAATATAACTTTGCATAATTTCCGCCGACCGGAACTCCATTTTTCACGATGAAATTCCAACGAGTTTCCTCGAGCGACGCGCGAGTAACCGACGAATAATTGAAATAGCTCTCTCTCCTCGAGTAGGGAAATCGGTCGTCTCTTGCATGAAAATTCCCGAAAGTCCATGAATTTTGTATTCGACGCGACATCATTCTTTTATTTTTCATTAAGATTAAATTGTTACGCTTAAGCCGATGGCTTTCTCTTTACCTCTCTTCATTTTTCTCATTCGCCGCATTTCGGCATTAACAATAATAAGGCTAGAGTCTCTGCTGCGGCTGCTATGGAGCGATATCGATTCGAGTACTCGACGATACGACGTTAATCGCTTTCATCGTGCGAAATTCATCTCATCCCGACGTACGTGGCTATTCGCGGAATTCTCGATATCGCCGGTGAATATTTAGCTCGCGAGATATCATCAATCAATTCCAATGTCGCACCGCGGTAGCGAAGCGTTTCCTGACGTATCTTCATCCCCCGTAATACCGTAGCGTAGAGTTTGGGTCCTGTAACTTATGTTCCGTGACGAGGGCGGTTCGTGAATTTATCGCTCTAATACGCGACGACCATACGTGACGTTGTGACGTGCGGAAATAACTTACCCCGCGACCGCGGGAGTAATATCTCGCATATAATCGGGACGTTATTAACGCATAATCGCTCGCTGCTCCTGTCCACGGAAAATGTGATCAAGAGGTCGCATTTTACGATGTCGTTGTTGGTCATAATACACCGTGACGTCCATTCTCTAATCAAAGTATTGAATTTTTTCCGATGCTACTTGTTATGAAAAATATGCGATACAAACTGCTTTTTTTTCATTGTCGTATTTTGCATTCTGCTAAAAGCTTCCACTACTATATATTTCGACGCTGTTATATTCTGACATATCCTGATATCCCATTTCCATGCAGAAATTTTACTCGCGCTATCATGATAATCCGATAAATAACGCTAAGCAATCCCATGTGTTCATTAACGCTGCAGTGTGACATGTAACCGGAGTTGTGTAATTATTCATAAACGGCTGGCATATTACGCTCGACATTGCGCATTTCTAATTTAAATGTTCGTTAAACGCAACAATGCAGTTTACATCAACAATGCCGGTAGAGAAGACAGTAAAATGCGACAATTCATATTCTTGGATTTTTAAAAATCACATTCGATCGATTTTTCGCAGCATGTGAATTTTTCACGATTTTTAAAAATATCACTAGCATTGTTGCAAATACATTAATAATTTATGTGCAAAAAAAAAACATAGCAAGATATATTTGTAATTTTACTTGACATTGTCTATTTAATATTACCAGTGCTGAAGTGGATAAACTTTTGTTTGTGATCGACCTCTTCATTTTGTTCATCTCACATCTTTCATTTACGGAATAGGAGCTCTTGGAGCTATCTCTCTTGGATCTTCACGAATACGAACGCAATCATCCCGCTAGCGAAAACGATGGGTTGCCCCCACCTGCTGTGACTAAAGCAGGTAGCCTATCGTTTCGTTTAGTATTGAAGATAGGCACCATTATATATTAGAGATACCCATAAGTAATGTTATTTTTTGATATGCAAAATTTTATTTAAAATTTAGTACAGATTAATCTACAAAATAATCTCCATCATGATAATCTTTTTCCATCTTTCTGGCAAATTTGAAAATTTTGATTATCTTCTTGTAAAATAAGGATGATTGAGCAAAGTAGATTTGGTCCAGATTTTGGTCTATCGGAAAGATCGAAATCATTATTTTTAAATTTTTTTAAAATAACGCTGGCATACTCTGACATTCAAGGCACTAGAGTAAAGCGGAATTAACGGCATTGAAACTCGTAAAGCATCAAATGTGCATGTTATTCATACTTGGGCCTTCCATTCTTAACGATACACTCAAATTCTTTCTCAAATTCTCAAAATTTTACGATAAGTACACTAAATGTCAATAATTTAATTATTAAGATTAATAATAGAATTATAAAAAGAGTAATAATAAATCACGTTCACGAACAAGATGATAATGTTTACTCAATCTGAAAAAAACGATATTACTTATATATACCTTCGATAACTCACCAAGAAATTTAAATAATTATTTCGGAAGCGTTGAGCGAAATATTTCAAGGTTATATCATATTTATTAAAAGTCTATTATTTTTTATTAAAAAATCCATCAATCTGATTGATGGACTATCAAATTGATTTATTATTTTTCAAACAACAATTTTCATAAGAAACATATGTTCAGATTAATAGTAAATATTTACGAATTTTTGTCCCTTCGTTCAGGAAAATAACGATTTAACGATCTATAAAGAACATCCTAAACGAATGCATTGCATAAAAGAAGAAGAGAAGCTTCTCACGGATAAATTTAATTAAAGCACTCAAAGAACGGCAGTCACGAATAAAAGCTGACGGGTAGATTCGACTGATTTTAAGATTTAAGAGTAATTTTATGAATTCTCTTTACTTTGCAAAGTCTCCAAAGAAGATCAGCAATCGTGTTAATCAGGGGACTTAAATCTCTCGTTATGAATGTTCGGATTGAAATCTTGCTATTTTGCTTCATTATTTCGACCCACATTATTTTTTTAATTTACTTCTTCTTTATCATTGTATTTTTGATTCTTCTTTTCCCTTTTGAAAAGAGACTAGCATTCATGCAATTACTCACTTGTGGCGTAGTTGTTGCTAAGTCTCTCTCCGCACCTTTATAAAAGATACATGAGCTTTCACTCCGTCCATGGTCCTCTTTCTTCGAGTTTTCTCATTTTGCCATTTCCTTCCTGACTCATCGTCTTGTAGGACATGATTTTTATTTTTTATTTATCTAGAGCGTCTAAACTCCTCTCTTGCTGTCGATCAATTTCTTCTTTCCGTAATCTGGCACTGCGACGAATGATATTTTTCTATCTTGTGTAAGTACATTTATTTACAAATGTGCTGATTTAATTTTTGATTCTTTAAACCAGACATTTATTAGAGTGCTCAATCTGCCGAAATTGACGGCAAATAGCGACGTGATTGCACTGACGTTGCACAATCTGTACAGACAGATTTTTCAAAAGACAACGTGCCAATTTTTCTTCTTCAAGTCACTGCACAAACGCGCTTCGTTAGGAATTTCGGAAACACGGATCTAACCGGTGACAACGAACGACGACGGGTAGATAAGATGTATTTTTTTCTTCCACGAATCTCGATTTCTCGAATATTGAATAAGCATCAGAATGGAATGACAGCTAAAGGCATATGTAGCGCGTTTCGATCAGCCATGATCAGTTCGATCCAATTTCCCATCATGACAGAAAAAGGAGATTACTCGATGAAACGTGATAACTCGAAGGGAGGGTGTGCGTCACGGCGGGGCCCGACGAACCAGTCGTGAAAACTCATAATTATTTTGCGAAAAAATACCACCTCAGCCAGAAATCGAACCTGGATCTATCTCCTGCTTACCGGGCAGGCATCTTATCCCTTCGACTATCGAGGCATGTGATGATATTTATCGCAAATAACGTATTTAGAATAACACGTCAACAATACAATATATATATATATATATATATATATATATATATATATGTATATTACAATATACATATATACATGTATTCTTTCGAATCCCCATAACCGGTACTCGAGATAGAAGAAGAATATAAATGAAAATCCTATTTTGATTCGCGCGAGTGAAAAGATTGGGGAGAAGAAAATGAATAGCCTATAGGTTACGTTGGATTGGCTGACGATTCCTTTGAAGACGGAGAAATTTCGGTATCGTTGAGCAAAAATTAGGAAACCGATGAAAACGAATTATTGAGCCAATTTATTCTGTTTCACGCTGTGAACTAGAACGGTCCGCTAATTGATCCGCCAAGTATACGCATAACATCAGTCGCTACGAACGAATCGTGAACAAAGAGCCAATCTAATTTGGAGAATTCAGTTGTCCAGCGGCCATTGTACTATAGTCCACCATTTCCATTTCAAAAGTAACACCGCAACGTACACGCATCGAGATTTGCCGAACCGCGAGAAATTGAGATCAATTTATTAACACGTATCCATGGTATGCAAAAATGAAAAATCGGTTTTATTCAAATACCTCCGCAAAATTTAATATGGAGATATTGTCAAAGATACATTGAGATGATCAAATTCCAAGATTTTATTCTTGGAATTCTTATTCTAAATTAATTACATTTGCTTTATTACCTCCCTCATCTTTCATACGAGGATCGAAATTTTTGTTTAAAAATGCATGGTAGCACTTCACTAATCAAATGACCATTTCTATTCGAAAAAGTTTAAGATAATAAAAATAATCGTTATTAAATTACAAAATGATTTCTAAAATATCATATCTAATTTTTACTTTAGTATTTATTTAAATAAACAAATTGGTAGATTAGGAGAGGAAGAAATTTATAAGATAAGGCATAGAACTTTTTAATTTTATGACCAATCTATGAAATATACGAGTAAAATTTGTATTTTGAATAATTTTCTTCGAACATTCTGTATGTCTTTAATTATTTTTTAAATAATATTAATAAATATTAATATTACTTTCTGAGAGAAAAATCACATTGTTGCTAAAACCAGGTTATATTATCAGTGAAATTTGACAACATCGTATGAAATTATCGGGGTTGGGAAGTAACTCGTTATTTGTAACAAAGTTACAGTTACAGTTACTTTTTTTTCAATAATTATAACTTAACTTCGTTTCTTTTTTTCATTTATAACTGTAATTTAACTTAATTTACATTTTTTTAGTAACTAATAACTAATTTGATAGTTACTTTCATCGTTACTTCATATATTTCAAATTTATTTGTCATTTAGTGCTATTGTGTTATTCTATCCTTGTTTTACATTTAATGATAAAATGACACAATGGCTACGTTCAGTAGAGGAAGCAGTTTTGCAACTGTTGTAAAAATCTTTGATATGATGGATTTTTGTTAGTTTTTCCCTTAGTTTCTCATGGATCTAAATGTATAAACTAATCACATTTAAGAATCTTACACACTTGCAAAGCTGCTTGAGTTGAACACAGCTAATAGCATTGACAGCCTGCTTCTCACACTTTTAGACTATGTTCGAAAACATTTGAATACTCCATATATCATTTTATTCTTGTTTTTCTAAATATTAAACAAGAATAAAATGATGCGTAGGAGCACTCGGAATGACGTTTCCGAACTTAATCTTAATGTGATTGGTTAGATGTAAAATAAGAACCAATCAAATTCGACTGCTATAATAAATTTAAAGTTTTAAATCTCACTTCAATGTCGTTGCAATCAGTCCTTAGAAATATATTACAAGAAATATATTAGAAATATAAGATTTTGTATTTAAAATAGCAATGCACAAAACATTATAGGAAGTAAACAGAGAAGTAACTCGTTACTTTTGTAATACTTGAGTAAGTATAACTGTAACATGTATTTTTTAAAATCAGTAATTAGTTGTAATGGTAACTAGTTATTTTTTGAAAGGAAAGAACTATAACTGTAACTAATTACTTTTACAAGGTAACTTTCCCAACCCTAAAAATTATAAGATTAGATCTTTCGGTTTATGATTGCTATATTGATTTATGATTTTGAGATATGATTTTTGGTCATAAATCTTCATTCACATTACGCGCTGTTTATTCGATGTTGCATGTTGTTGCCAAGTTTCAAAAGATGCTAATAATAGAATTGACATTTTCTAAATTGAGATATTTAAGATTAATATTTTCCATGATAGAACTATTAAAAATTTGTAATCTATTTATTGAAAAGTTAGTTTACATTAATATTCTTTTTTTCATTCTTGTTAATATAAGAAATATTGTGATAGATAAATGACTGATATATGCACTATTTGTGTCTTATGAACATGTATGTTATAATTATTTTTTCGAAAACGATATGGAAAATTGACTTAAGAATTCACACATATAGATAAAATGCATTAATGAACATAATAGCAAAATATTATAATATAATAATTATGGTATAGTAGTAAACATTATTAGTAATATTATTTTTGAATTTTTGATATACATCTTTAAATTGTTTTTAATGTTTGTTATTGATGCTTCAGTAGCCATTATTATCAATTGCAATCTCTCGCAATTTCATTCAGCAGCATTTACTTGTGTTAATGAAGTATGATGATGCTTTTATCTACAATCAATCATGGTGAAAGCATCAGCTTCATTGATATGAAATTTACGTTAGCCCATTGAACAAATTCGGTGAGTCGCCATGGAAAATTTACATGCATCATAACGCGTTAATTGGCCAGACTAGTGCTTGTACCGAGTACGCGTACTTTATTTCATATATATTTTTGTCTTCACGTAGCTAGATGATTTTTTTCATGCTGGTTTTTTAAACTTTTTAGTCTGGCAATTACTAATTGATGACTGTCCTTCTCTATACTGCCACAAAAATTAATGTCCCGCTTTTCAATTCTTTCGTGAGGGATGCTCTTTTCTAAAAACAAAAAATATTCTGTATTTTGAACGCAATTACATAAATATATTCTTCAATCAAATCATGCATGATATTTTCACCGTAATAGAACGGCAGATTAATTTTATAAAAGTCCTCTTCATACACCCCGGTTAACGACGTTGTTGTATAAATAAAGATAGAGCAGGCCGCGGGTTAACGTAATCCGTTTATTCGTGATTGGATTCCAGGCGATTCCATAGATATGCCACGAGACTCTCTTCTTCCCTTGAAACTGTCGTTGAAGGCGATTCGATTAAACAGTATTTTCATAGCATATCCATTATATGATGATTACGTTCCAGAATTAAGCAGACTCGCTTCAGCTTTTAAATTTATTGCAATTTCTCTTACAAACCAGCAAACTGCGTCACCACAACTTTAGTACTGTAGCCGTTTCAAAACCATTAAATATCTATTCTAATTCAAAACTGATGACATTTATAACTTATATAGCGTAGCAAAATAAATATACCAAATCTCTTCATTCTAATATAATACTTTTTCGAATTCTATAATTATCTTGTACAATTAATTCAGCAATTAATTCAGCGCGTAATTGTTGCACTTATTGAAAATGCTTTTGTCATTACGTCGTTTGATTATAGACGGTCTCTAGGTACGTGTTTTAAACGAGCACATTAAAATTAGATAAAGTGCAACGTGTCTGTGGCAAGTGGCAGAAACTCATTCTGAGAATGATGTGGTTTTAATTGTTGAAAATTACTCAAGATCGCGAGCTTTATTGTGATAGAAAAACGAACTTCTCATTCGCCGTTTTACTGCCGTGCGAATGGCGCATAAATCTCCTTTCGTAACTCGTTTCCGATGGACTACGCAAGCGTAATGCGAACCGGATTTCCACCATGAGAGAAACAGGATGCGCCGTTAATTATATATTTTAAGTAAGTCGCATGTGTGACGTTAAAATGTATGTGATAAATTTGTAAATAAATGCTATCGCTGAACCGCGCGAACACGAACCTATAACATCGCGATCAACGCTAAAAGATTAGGCCGACACGTGTAGCGTGTGCGAGTTTGACGCAAGTGTTAATAGACTTGCGTGACTTTAAATTATAAAGCACGTAGATGAGCTTTTCGGATAAGTCATGCGGTTTTATTCCCGACGCTTCACAACTTTATTAATATTCGTATCAGTAACGCAACGCATATCTTTAAACGGAGATAATTAATGTTTTCATGACAACCCGTTGGAAAGTGTAACTCTGATCGTTCAAATTAATTAACATGATATATATATATATATATATATATATATATGTATATATATATATATATATATGTATATATATATATATATATATATATATATCAATATTATTTTATAAATTTCAACATAGTTTACAATAAAGATCTTTATTATAATATCCAAAAGACTTTCGTTAAGTTATTAAATCAAAAAGATAACATCTTTGTTTTGTATTACAGCATATTGTATTATTAATTATATTTTGAATACGACATTATGATAATCCTTCCAATAATGTAAGAAAATCATTGATAATGATAGACTGACTTCCCAAAGAAACATCCTCTTATTTCTCGAAAATTAAAGATTGTATTTTAGTATCGATAAAAATATGATGATAAAAATATGATAAAGGAATAAAAATTGATATATTTGTCGCTTGATGCTACAGGGTGGACAATTTAAAGCGTGACGAATTTTTATTTCAGAAACAAAGCACTACAGAACAAAAGCGTTTAGATAAAAGTTATTTGGTTTCAAGGGGGACATACGATAGTATTTTTAATTCGTCATTTCATGGATGTTTTCAAAGTTATTTGAAAGTCAACTTTGATTTTTTTAAATGGAAACTTATTATTTTTATCACGTGATATTATTTTGTGTAGAAAAGGAAATAACTTTTGTAGGAACACTTTTTTTATCCGGATCTTATGTTCGAAGATATTTAACAAAATGATATATTACCCGTTCTTAGCGTTATCCAGAATCGACGACGTGGACGTGACGGGGTTTGATCCCTTTTGTTTTGGTGTTGTTTTTTTAGAGTATTTAAAAAAGATGCTCAAAATGATGTCTGGCTGGCCTGCCATTCGTTAAATAGGTCCGTCTTATATGGGCACTGAGACTTAGTTTTCAAGTTGTTGGTCAAGTTGTTTTTCAATTTGTTTTGCACAGATTTAGTCTTATTAATACTTTCGTCATTGCTTTGCTTATTCTTCGGATCATATCTTCCCTTATTGAGATTATGACACTATCGGACACTTCTAGTTATTTCTTACCTTTATACATAGAAATGCCATAGAAATGAATATGAGACTTCGCCGATTGATCTGGAAAACGTTCATTATACACATTAACAGTATCTCTGTAGTTATCTTTGCATTCTCCCAGAATCATAAACATGTTAAATGCTTCGTGAAATGCATTCATTTTGAAAAAGACTAAAATTATAACTCATCGAATAAGCGCTGAAAGGATAAGAAATAACTTAGAAGAGTCCGAGAGTGTCAGTCTCAATAAGAGAGGATATAATCCGAAGAATAATCAAAGCAATATCGAAAGTATTAACAAGAATAAATCTGTGCAAAATAAATTGGAAAATCAAACTTGAAAACTAAGTTTCAGCCCGTATAAGACGAACCTATTTAACGAATGGCAGGCCAGCTAGACATCATTTTGAGCATCTTTTTTAAATATTCTAAAAAACAACAAAAAAACAAAAAAAAAACAAAAAAATATTGAACACGCCCATGAAATGACGAATTAAAAATACTATCGCATGTCCCTCTTGAAATCAAATAACCTTTGTCTAAACGTTTTGTTCTGTAGTGCTTTGTTTCTGAAATAAAAATTCGTCACGCTTTAAATGATCCACCCTATATATAAAATCAGCTAAAAACAAAATTTTCAAATGCGAAAAGAAAAAATTCTTACGATTTTCTTTTGCAATTTTGTGTAATTTAATAATAAAATAGTTTAAATAGCAAATATGTTATTGATAATATTACATCATTTTACATATTCATAACTTCCTAGAACTATTTTATTTGTATTTTTCTCTTTCTTATTTTTCTCATAATGCTGTTTTAATTATAAAATCAGGATGTGGCGTAAACCAACAATTATCCTCCAATATTGTTATAATCTTTGAGATATGTAAACGAGTGATTCGTATAAAGTCATGAAAAAAAGTTGAGATCTAATATTGTCAAGATCTTGTTTCAAGCTCGTTACTTTGACGCGTAGGTCTCGATGCTACCTAGAAATCGAGCTGAAAAATTTTTTTTTAATTTCCCGTTTGTAGTACACGAAATTGCACTGAAAGAATAATTTCCTCTGGGAATCCTCTCCAACACGAGAGGGTTCAAAGGTTCGATAGCGTTTCGTGTGTATAGGCACAACGGAATTGCAGACACAAGAAACGGCTCTATATAAAAAGATTCTTATTTAAAACAATGTTGCTAGAGCGAAACAACCTATTCTCGAGAGAAAGCATTCATAGATAAATATTCGGAAGTATGTTACGTCAATGAAATTTTTCTTGAACGAAAACATTATGGGTATTCTTGCGAAAAATGCCTAATTGTACAAATTGCCAAAATTCCGTGAAAAAATAATCGCAAATTATTGGAGGTATAAATAGATACGAGTATTCGGGATGATTTCGAAGAATTTACGAGAACGATCATTTCGCGTCAATTTGCTATCCAATTTTCTTTCGACATTTCTTGCGCTCTTCCGACTTCCGCCCGCCCATTTCAATTTAGATTTCGTGAAGCTCAATTATACTTGTTACCGAAGTAGGTGCAATTTTAATCGCATGAACTCTTCTGTTTCGTTCTTCGATTCAGCGTATACAACGAGCATATTTTATGTAGATGGTAAATGCGCTTGCTGTAAATATCAGTAGCCCCAGAGAAAATCGATTTTAATGCAAATCTATTTCACTGCAAATGCTTCCACATGTAACGATCCGCTCTTCCATATGGAGGAGGAGGTCTATCAGGATTAATGATGGAAAATTTCACTTATAGATCCTTTCTAGTTGTACAATTTTATTAAAGTTTAGTTTGCTATATATTTTTATGAAAGAATGATCACGAATGACAAACCTTTAAAACAATCAAAGTTACTTGATATTGATTAATGGCCTTTATCCTTTATTCAAAAAGTCCTTTATCTTTAAGTAATAGTTAAATCCATTCACTAAATGGATTATTCAAAACATACTTAAGACTCGAGATCATATTCAAAGAACATTTTTTATACAGAATAATTGCAGAAATGAGTTTTGAACATTATGTAATTTCCGAAAATCAAAACTTTTCACAAAAACTTTTGTTAAATAAATTTAAAGTTTCCATGGCCAATTTAGAGAACGAGTTAAAGCTTTTTAAATTATTTCGTAATGCAGATTTATTTCGCAATATTATGCGTATTATAAATGAAAAAAATAAAATAAAATTTATTCGTAAGTAAAATTTATACGTTACATTTTTATACGTTACATTAGCATCGCGCGAAAGAAGATGTAATTATTCATTGACTTGTTAGCATATTACTCTTGTGAAATGTTCTCTGCCGTAGAAAACTGGAAAATTCTTTCTAACGTAAATTGAACTTTTGCGGATAAGTCATTTCAACGTGATAATTCACAAGAATAATATATGCGTATGTATATGTATATGCGTATTATATGAAAATACATATAAATGCATATTAGCGTACAGATGTGTAGTATCTTCAATTTAATTCAGAATGGTTAAAGCAGGCTTTTTATTAGTTTTTAGTGTTCAATGTAAGCCAAATTTAGATAACTATGATAAATGTCTTGTATTTCATATTAATCATGCTAATTATTTCATATATTCATTTATTAACATTCTGAATACTCAGTTCTGTTTATTGTATTTAGTTGAAATAACAATTGAATTTTTTATGAATTCTCAAAAGTAATTGCTTTACGATCTTAAAAACAATTGAATTTGAGTGTTCAAAATAAATTAAGTAATACGTACTTAAGAACGTGAATCACAATTTTACATTTTTGGCCTGAAGCTTTTCAGAAGTTCATTAATTTTTTCTTTTTTATGCTTTTATGGTGGTATAAAGAATTTCAAATCAACCTTTGGTTATACCGACGCGATAAATGATAACCCTCTCGGCGGGGCTTTATGACATTTCTCCCGATTTCTAAGGAGACTGGGCATTTTTCTAAAGCTTTCCTGAGTTTCCCCTATTACAAGAGATATCTTAAGTTTTTTAACCGATGACCGAATTTATTTCATATTCAGAATTATTCCATATTCATCAAGCTGTTGATTTATTCTAAAGATATTAAAGAATCTCATTTATCATTTTTACGTATGTAAAGAAACTCATATGAAATGAGTTTTAGATAATAATTTAGATAGACTTAAAGGAAAAGCGAAGTAGTTTGTTTTAGAAGTTGGGATATATACGTTGAACTTATGCTTTAATATACTTGTGTACGTCACATAAACTTCGAGATATAAAGTAGGCTTTAGATGTCAAGTACAATGTTTGAAATGTTGAACAAGAAGAATTGGTGCATTTAGAAAAGATGCATGTTAGGCGTATGCTATTGTTATACACGATGTTCGTTAGAATCGCTTTTAGTAAAATGTGATATATAACGTCGATTTAGCCATATAATAAATTAAGATATCGACAACAACGACGAAAAATTCTTTTTCTCAATGTCAATATGACGAAATTTATGATAGAATTTGATGTTTCTGCGGATCGTTATGCGAGAACATACCTGTCGTTCACCAGCCATGCCGCCCTCGTACATGTTTCCTCGTCGATAATACACCGCCGGCATACAAAATTTCAACGGTACGGACCCACCGGGACCCCACCTGTTTCTAATCTTATCGCACTAGAATACGTCTCTCTCTCTCTCTCTCTCTCTCTCCCTTTTTTATCGCTATCGTTAATTATATTATTCTCTGTGTTCTTATAAGATCGTTTATTATTGTGCTGGTCACGATTGTTTGTTATACCCTCGCCTCCTTCTTACTTCTCTCCATTGGCTTTTTCTTCACTATGACCAAAATATACTATGAATCGTCAACGTCGTTAAGATATGTGTGCTCTTTTTTATATATATATATATGTATATATAGAAATATTACTTGTCTTTCTCTCTCTTTCTTTCTCTCCTCTTTCCTCGGTGCGGGTGATCTCGTGTTCGTTAACAAGTGATACTTTGGAACTTTACGATATTCTGCCGCTTCCTTAGGCCGCTTTCTTGCGCGGCGCGTGACGGTGACAACAAAAATAGACGCGCGTACGACGGTCAGAGTATATGCAATATGTACGTGTGTGTATATATACACCTGTACATGGTGTAGTATATACACCTATAGTATATACATCTATGTAGATATATATATATATCTGTATATATATATATATATATATATATATATATATATATATATATATATCTGTAGGAAGATCACTGGTTGTGTTTAGGCTGCTACTACAGGTTCAGAACTTGTCTCTAGGCAAGTGAGATCGCCGTGTCGAGCCGCTCTTCGGCAAGTTCGTCGTCACCCTCTCAACGAGGTGCATGACTCGCCAACGGCAAAGTGAGTTGTTGCTGGATCCTCGCGATCTTTCGCTCTTAGGCTCTTTAATCTTTCGTCCTCTCGTTGAAACGATCGTTGACGCGCTCCGTTTCGACGCGCTATGGGATTATTTCTCCCGAGGACGCCTTGGCGTCTCTCGGAAAACTCCGAATCTCGAGAGTCTACTGCTCGGAGTGGCGCTTCGGGACCCGGCGTGTTCCAATAATCGTTATTTCCGTTTCGTATATTCGGATCGAAGTCGTTGGACCGATCTTTCTCTCACAGAGATTAATATTATATATCCACTACGAGTCGAAGGATCGCGGGGAGATCACGGTGATCCGTGACCTAGAGTCGTTTAAGAGCGGAAAATCGGTTCTCACACGGATCGGCGCTTGACGGCCGACGATAGCGACGGCGGCGACGGCGACGGCGATTGCGACGGCGACGGCGATTGCGACGGCGACGGCGACGACGACGACGACGACGACGACGACGACGATGACGACGACCACTTAATGTTAAGGATGCACGGCTCGCTGCTGTCTCGCGCGTACACAGTGTAGGCGGACGACATGTGAGCCGCGCTGATGTGCGTATGCACCCACACGCGGTTTTTCGGTGTTCCTTCCTTGCCTTTTAACTCGCGGGCATACTTGTATGTCGCGGCAAGTGTCCATCTGCGCGCGTATCGTTAATCGCGCGACTGCGACATACGTGTGTACGTGGGATATATTCCGTTTGCATGTACGTTTTTTAGGAAAAAATGAATACGCGAGATGTTGTATACGTATATCTCTGCGTACGTGTGCGCGCACACGTACGCACTTAGCACACGTGTCCGTACGCGAGTACGCGACGCCGTTTTGCAAAGGTGAGTGGCTGAATCGTAAGAGGAGAGCGTACGTGTATCTATATATCTGTGTGTGTGTGTGTATGTGTGCGCGCGCGCGCGTGAGGGCGAATGACGTACGCAAGGGGTGTACGCGTGTGTATATGTGCGCGCGAGAACGACGGAGCGCGTGTCGCGGCTTCGAGAAGCAGGTACCGGCCTGCCGAGTGCCTAAGGGAAGACTGGACTCGGAAGCAGCGACTCGGTGGCAGGATCCACGGGGAACGAGTGCGGCTATGTGAATCGGTCTCGCTCTCGCACTTGGTATTCCCACCCCGAATCCGCCTGTTACTCTCTCGCTCCCGTTCTCGTCTCTCGCTCTCGGGCTGCGTGAACGAACGAACGGTTGCCGGAGCACAGGCGCGCGCTGCTACCTCTCTCCACCGACCGAGAATCAATACGTCGGCAGCAGCCCCGTACTTTCGCCCGCGAAATCTCAATTTTTGCGCTCGACATCGAGTCGAGCCATCTTATTTTTGACCTCCCTTGAGGTCATCTCCGATTCGCCGTGACACGCGCTCGTCTGACCTCGTGCGTAAACGACGATCACGAATGACTTGGGATGACTTTTTGCGGATCGGTAAATCATGTTTTTGCATGTTCCATGATGCACCGACCGGGAGATCGTCCGCTTTTTGCACATTCTTTGCCGATTAAAAAGCGCGGGTGATCCTTGTTTCCGATGAGAGGATTCCCGATAAGCATCGAGAAACGATGATAGTTTTTTATGTCAACATGAATTCTCATTATGAAAGCTTGCACGCAAGGAGCAGTCAGAAAAGGAGGAAGAGAGAAAGAAAGAAAGAAAATAAGTCTAAAATAGATTTTTAACAGATGGATTTTTTTATATCTAATTGTTGATAAGATAAGTTTAAATGTTTATTACATAAGCATAACTTTATTGATTTCAATGTCTAATATGAACAACGTATCGTTGTTACAACTTATAGGATATAATCATAAAGAAATTTATGTTATTAATATAAAAAAATATAATGAATTTTAAACATTAATCTGTCCACAGAAATTTGTAGAATACAATTAAATGTAAAGAATTATAATTTGGCGAATTTCCAATATATATATATATATATATATAAAATACAAAATGTCGGAGATGCGGTTCCGGCGTCAAAGTTCGTGAAGAAGTCAAATTTCGTACTCACATTGGACGCTTGGCCTTTAATGTAGCTCTTCGATTCTCACGTCAGTTTTAACACGTATGTTCGATACTATCGTTGGCCATTATGCGCTTCGCTAGAGCGTTATAATAAGATTGACTAGTAGTCATTCGTGATTGAAAATTAGATAATCCAGTTATAATGTCTTGTGTAGGGCTCTCACCTCGACATTGAACAGGCAGTGTAACGTGATTACAAATAACGGAACTATTGTCACCGGATACGCTAAAATTTTGAAATCAATACACGTTACATAATTAGGAGAAGAGTTTCGATGTGTGTGTGTGTGTGTGTGTGTGTACGCGCGCGCGCGCGTGTGTGCATATATATATATATATATATATATACACACATATCGCGTAATTATTATCGGTGAGAGAAAAGAGAAAAGCTAGATATAATTTATAATAGACATAATTTATAATTCTCTATATACTTCGCGACTAATGAAAAAGTTGTTTATCGCGCTGTCTCGGCACTATCGGTAACAAAATAATTTCTGATAAGGAGGCACCAGAAACGAAATGTCACGGAAGAGGAACATTATCTAAGAGACGAAGGATCTAAAAAGAAACGAGGAGGAGGATTGGACGGCAGGAAAAAAAATGACTTAGGGTAGCGAAATGGTCACACGAAAAAAGATCGTGACCATGATATATATTTGCGATAGGTTTACAGTTCGCGAGAAATCTTTTTTGCCAAACGGTGCTGTGAAAAGATACATTCCAATAATAATAACAACAACAACAACAACAACAACAAGAACAACAACAACAATAATGATGATGATGATGATGATGATGATGATAATAATAATAATAATAATAATGAAAACAACTATAACTACAACAATAATAGCTCTTTTTGAACTAAAAGAAAAAAATGGAAAATTTCCGAAAATAATAATTACAATCTTTTTTGAGCTAAAAGAAGGAAATAGAAGATTTATTCTGTTTCCGAATATCTGAAAGCTTTGGTTATATATTTCCATTTGGCATCGATGGCGCATCTGCGTACGTAACGATGTACAGTCGGAAGTACATAGGTAACGTATATTCTCTTGCCCTCCCGAGTAGCAAAGGATTTCTGTCTCACATGAGACGTGTTTGGCCATGACGCGTCGTCAACGTAAAACTCGTGACAGTTGAGCAACAAATACTTGCAACGATTACAAACTTGCTAAATACGTCACACGTGTTAGATAGTAGCGGCAGAAGTTGTAAGTGTCATCTGAGCGTACATAGAAGCGTACAAAGTTATTTTATATGTTAATATTAACGTTAATATGCTCGCGTTTTTCGCATCTTTGTTTGATATAATAATAAAACATTATTATCTATTACGCGCCGTGTAAGCAAAGTAAATATTGCGACTTGCATCTTTCCTGAGAGGAATACGTATCAACGAAGCAGCGCAAGAGCAGCGGTACGAAATACGAGGCATACTCGAGTGTAAGGATAAAAGCCGCGGATTAGAGGTAGAAATAAAGCGACAGAGAGAAGGCTTCTTAAATGATACACGCGAGGGTGGAAATTCCTACGAAGCAGCAATTGCGTCTTCAAATAATTCTGAAATAAGCGCGCAACGCGAGAGAAACATTTTAAACACGATTTCCTTTTACGACATTATCGGGATGTAGCGTGATGAAAGGAGTAAATAAGATTGCACGGATAGATAACAGGATGGTTGCAATATTTATAATATGCTATACCGAGAGGCAGGTCACAGCGGATACATATCTTATACCCATCTGCCGTAAATGGCTTCTAGAGTCTTTCACAAGCATTTTCGATACCTAGGCACTATCTAATGCACTATCTAATATCGTATTACGTCGCGAGGACTGAATGAAGAATTTCATATCAGGCAGGCTCAGTGCTTCGAATGATTTCTTCTCGAATCTTCGAGATCGATATCGAGATATCTCGGTGACATATCGGCCGTCGTAGATTTCGATAAATTAGTCTTCTTGGACGTTTAGTCGTCCCTCGAATTGTTCTAAGTTTCATTTAAAGGCTCTCTATCGTCCTGTCGCCAAGTGCCGGGTTCTCGAGAACAAAGTTCACAGTCTTTGGAAGGTCGAGCAAGCATTTCCGAGTCTTTTGTACTCACGACGACGAATGTTATTCGAAATTGACGGCAAAAAACACATAGTACGGAAGCGAAAGGATGGTGCATTTTTTCTTCAATGAAAACTTCAAGCGAAAACTATGAAAAAGAGATTCTAAATTGTCAATTGTGAATAAATTGAATTCCTGGAATTTAAATCAGTATTGTGATTTCATAATAATTATTAGTTATAATTCGTTGCATTATTTTTAATTTATAAAATTTGTTTCTTAATACTTTTTTTTAGATTATTGTCGATATTTATATAAATAATTATAACTTATGATTGCGGTATAGCAACACGAGACAAAATAATGTCGAAGAAATGCGGCCTTTCCATTTCTTTTCTAATTTTTAATTAAAGTTTGGCAACATTCTAAGCTAGGATAGATTCCAGGGTACGAGCTATTGCTAAGAAAACCTTTTGATATGATGTATACGTAAAAATTTTATTCGGAAAGAGATTGATTTCCTGAATTCTGTAACTGAAATTTGCTTATCTCAAGACCGTAATAAAGCTAGTCCTTTTCATCTTCCACTCATCTGGAAGACTTTGTTCGTCGAATGGGTTTCATTTATATGGTATCTTTTATCTCCAATATCAAATTCAGTAGATATTTTACGGAGATTCATAAAAGAAAATCTACAATTGCAACAGATTAGTCGAACGAATAAAAAATTTCGAGAAAAAGAAGATTCAGATTGTTTTTTCGATCTATGCTCTTTTTATTTCGGATTTTAAAAAACAACAATTAAAAATAACAATAGAACAATTCAAATATTTGTTTTTTTGAAATTTTGAAAATTATATATATATATATATATATATAAAGTCGTATAAGTTATCTAATAAATTAAATAATGCGCGCGCGCGCGCGCGCGCGTGTGTGTGTGTGTGTGTGTGTGTGTGTGTGTGTGTGTGTACATAATACACTTGAATTGTGTAATTCTGTGTATGACTGACATATTATATTCTTTTATTTTATATATTAATTTTAATTAAATTGGGATGTTTTTGTAGATTTTTACGACAAACGGAAAGTCTGTTGCACATAAATGCGGGAATCTATTCGTGTCACTCTAAGCTTCGCGTTGGTAAAGTTAATGTACAGGATATATTCCTATTTATGGAGCTCTTTTACTCACTACAAGCATGTCAAATGCGGTATGTGTTTTATGTGCCAAAGGGAAACATAACCCGCAACAAGTTACGATCGAAGGCGCCATTTTATGTCTGTCGTATACAAATAGTTATATTTTGAATAATATCGAAATGTGTCTCAGAGATGCTATTTCTTCGGATGATGTATATGATAAATTTAAAAATAAATAAAATAAATTTAAAAAAAATGTATAATTTTATTTTCTAAGAAAGCTCGATTTACGAAAAGATTAAGGAAATTTGATTTTGTGTTCATATTTATTTGCGAAAGTTCATAAACGTAAATTTTAATTTAATATGACGATAAGCAATGACGAAAAAGCATCTAACAGACTTTTGATTATGTCGGAATGAAGCTGTAGTGTATATCTAAAACCGAATTCAGATTGAGCAAACGAGCGTGAACAAACACGAATGAACAACTTGCTCCAATGAGTGCGAAGATTGCCAGTACTGAAGGCGCCGTTTCCACTCATTAAAATAACTTATTCATTTGTGTTTGCTCGCGCTCGTTTGCTTTTGGTCTGGATCCAGTTGAGAATGTAGCGAAAATATATTTATACGAAGATACTTTAGCAGTTGTAAATAATTACGTTTCTGTCATAGTTTACACTTGTGGTCACTTGTAATAGTAGTTAATTGTTTCTTTAATATGTCGTCGTGTGGACGAAATTGTAATCATGCTTAGCCGACCATGTCATGAAGCCTCTACGAAAAACAAACAGATAACAATACAATGTCGACACTTGCAAACTCGAAGAATAACGCTGCTCTCTAGTGTGTTCTGGCTCTATCCACATAGAACAATCAGTCGTTTACATCGCTAGTCATCTATGTATAACTCTAAGTGTAAACACATCACATTTAGGTAGCCGCAGGTACTTTCGACACTGCCTATTAAAGACTTACCATCGATGAGCCCATTATATCTACGTATGAAATTCAATTTCGTTTCTTCCGTTGAAGACGTGCCTAAAACATACATTCCCGTTCAGTGAGAAACATCAATCTCGCTCGCTCGGCCGCGCGCGCACTACAATCTTTAATCACGGGCTAAGTACGAAGCTAAGAAAAAGTTGAAACGTTCGCGAGGACGCCCGGAGATATTCGAGGATATCTCTCAAAAGGAAAGGAAGCTTCGTCCTCGAAAGCGTCGGAACTTCGACCCCTCCCCCCCCTCCTCCCTCCTGTCACTCGGTCGTTCTCCGAGCAACACGAGCAACATTTCCTTCCCTCCTCGTTGTTTCGTCAGAAGAAGAAGCGTTCTTCGTCGTCGTAGCCCCCCACGAGATTATCGAGAAATCACACGCGCCGATTCGAATACCGATAACTGGCGCGTATGATCTAATCGCTCGAATATTATTCGATCCCTCTGTCTCACGACGGCGCGCAAAGTCTGGCATATTGTATAGGGTAGGCGTCGAAGTCTGAATACCAAATGGCGCGGCACTTTCACAACGCGCCACCAGAAACGAAACCAACCGACGACACAACTGCGCGGATAAAAGCTATCGGAAAAACGTGCGGGAGGCCTCGCCTCGCCTCGCTTTCTTTGTCGACACGACCCACTTTGAGCCGAGTCCGGCATTTTTCTTGTTTGACATTTGCGATCGGCGCATCATCCGGCGCGCGGGACTTTGTCGCGTTCACCAGCGTCAAGTGCGATTTGCTTTTGTTGCACGCGGCTAGCGCTGAAAGCCGCGGTCGGATGAGCCGACTCGCACTTTTAGATACAGGCTAAACGATGACATCTCGAGGGTCGTTGCGGTAATGGCAGTAGTGACGGAAGTATTATCGATGACCTTACGGATGATGCATGATATCCTCTGTATCATCCAATCATTCTGTCAAATAATTCTCGCTCTATCTTTCGACATAAATTTTTTAATGAAATCTCCGCATATTTTTCTTTATTCGTTATGTATTTGCAAAATAAGCGCGAATACGCGAAAGTATCTCGAAATGGAAATAACAAAGTGCAGTTCATTGCAAAGTGTAGATCATTGCTTCTCTCGTCATATGCTACATATCGTTTGTTTCTTTTTCTTTGTCTCTCTCTTTCCGTAGTAGTTTACTTTATCGCGTTACTTTTCTGGAAATGTTTACATTTTTCTTGCAACATTCCTCTTTTTACTTTCCGTAATTTCAATTTCACCTTGTCGCTGCAAATGGATTGACTCCCTTTCTGTAAATATTGTGTTTAATGCCTAGACCGTTTCGCGAGATTGTTCTTATGCAATACCCCGAGGTAGAAATGCAGTCATATTTTTTAGGATGATTATCACAATCACGAGTGAATAAGTTTTTTTTCTATAGCAACATTTCGCTATTGGCTAGAAATGAACACGCTTATTCATTGTTTCATTTTCTTATCCTTTTCTTTAAATCAATAACGCAACATTTGTTTTTAAATTTGTTAACGTAAGGGAAAAGGAGATCAAATGGCCATTTATTAATATTTCTAAGCTAATAATAGATATAACGATTCGAAAATTATTAGAGATTTTTAATGATAATAAATGATCTGTTGTAATTTGATTTTATTCTGTCAATGACGATAGAAAATATAATAAGAAATACATTTTGAGTATATCTACATGTTTTATAATAATTTTATAGTATTTCTTCATAAGGAATAACAAAATATTTTTTTACTTTCTCTATGTCGTATAGTATACCGTATAATATATCTAAAAATGCACATATAACAACATATTGTTATTTTTCATTTTTTATATTGCATTTTTTTTTAAATGAATGAATAAATATAGTGATAAGGAAAGATTTATGAATGTCAAAAATTACATAATCATAAATAATTATTTTTGTTCTGCTTCTAATCTTATTTTCAGTTATGTTATTGTAAATAATTATTATTTCTATTCTTATCTAGATTTTGTTTTTTGATTTTTGTTTTCTTATGGTTACATTAAATAATATTTTTTGTTCATAAGTATTATTTATTTGTATTTTAATTCGTATTCGTTATTTAGGCATTATAATCACGGAATAATATAAAAAAATTTGTAAAAGAATTAGTTAGTAACTTATGTATAGTTGTGTATTTCTTTAGGCTGTGAAACATCATCATTTTACATCATCTCTAGAAGAAATTTCATTTTATTAGTAATTCTGCTTCTTTACCTGACTTTAAATCAATGTTTTTCAGTTGGTCCCTTTAAAGAAATGTACATTTCTTCGTCTGTATGTCTTGTTTATCCCATATCCTCCTCAACACCGAAGAAATATTGTATAAATCAACTTTACATATAAGATCATTTCAGAATTCGCTTCTTTGACTTGGCCATATAATCCAATTACCTTTGACCGTCAAAGATGTAATAAAACGTCATTCTAACGAATATTTCAAAGAAAAATGTCGAATTTTAACGATCTGCTATTAATAACTAATTTTTTTTTGAATTAGATAATTTTCTCCTTGTTTTCTGTTCTTCTTTGTCTTCTTTGTCTGTATGATAAATAAAACTAATAAAAAAGAGAAAAGCCATTTGACATCTATCTTCTTATTGTATTATTATTCTATGATTTGATTCTATGATTATATTATTTTCGATGAACTTTTTTATACATTTTCATATAAATACTTTCAGTTCACGGATTTTATTTAATTTTTTTTTGCTATTAAGTTTGTCTTTTGATGTATAATAAAATATAAATTTAATTCAGTACGCGAATATAACATCCGAGTCGAAAGCATCACATAGTTTTATATTATTAAAGATATAATACGCACATTGAGAGAGAGAGATAGAGATAGAGATAGAGATAGATAGATCGAGAGAGAGAGGGGAGGAGAGAGAGAGAGAGGGAAAGGGGAGAAAGGGGGGAGAGAGAAGGAGGGGGAAGAGAGGGGAAAGAGAGGAGAGAGAGAGAGAGAGCGGGGAGAGAGGAGAGAGAGAGAGAGAGAGAGAGAGAGAGAGAGAGAGAGAGAGAGAGAGAGAGAGAGAGAGAGAGAGAGAGAGAGAGAGAGAGAGAGAGAGAGAGAGAGAGAGAGAGAGAGAGAGAGAGAGAGAGAGAGAGAGAGAGAGAGGAGAGAGAGAGAGAGAGAGAGAGAGAGAGAGAATATTTCTGAAAGCCAATTATGTGAATAGAAGGTCAAAGAGCGAACCACCTATTATGCAACGCAAGCATCCCTGGCGTATTAAAGGACTGTCATCCTTGCACCAATGACAATGAATTATATTATATGAATACTACGTTCAATACATTGCATATGCATTGTATATTACATCGTTAATTTTTTTATATGATATTTTTGGGTAAGAAATTCTACTTTATATTTATATTTATGTTTTTTATTATGAGACGTACTTTAAAATTTAATTATTTCTTTTACTCTTTCTTTTGTTTAGTTAAAACATTTTATTCAATTATAAATCTGCACACATATCAACTTCCTCTATTAAAGTTAAATTTGACAATTTTCTTTCATTGATTCCAACGTAAGCGTTGAAGTATTTTTTTTCATTTGTCAATAAATCATTCTCCTTATATTATAATTATTCTTAACCAGTTTCATTAAAAACGATTTTACAATCGGTATTAGAATCTTCAATTATAGTATTGAACGAGTATATCGAAATGTATGAATTTAGTAATCGGTAATTAGTAATGTAATTTTTATGTCGCAAATGAAGAATATGCTACAAATACGAATAAAATCGCACATGATTTTAGATATTAATCCATAATTTAAGATATTCGAATTTTACATCACAAATATATATTCAGCATGATCCCATTTTTCGATTACACCGATGTAAATTTTTTAACGCTCGTCATATATGTTTCTTCCACATCATTTATGGTCCCTATACTTTGGATCAGCGTTTCCGCTTCCACCTTTTCTTCCACACGACTACAATAAAATGAACCTTGCACAATACGAAGATGTCGAGAATGCAGTGAGACCTCTATTAAGTGCCTCTCTTCGCGCTTGGAAACCAAGGGAAAATTGTAGCCAGGTGTTGAAATTTTCCGACTGAAAATGGCTGTCTTCCGCATCGCTTTCTGTCGCTAGCTATTGTGAATCCTCGCCAGTTTAAGAGTGTTCTATATATATATATATATATATATATATATATATATATATATATATATATATATATTCTCTGTCTTTTGTTACGTTGAATCGTAAGGGGATGTTTTTTCATGATATTAAAAGTTTTTATTTTTTTCCATTGGTAATAATCAAATAATCATAAGCTATTTTAATGCCATTAGTAAGTACCATTAGCAAGTAAAGTTACAAAATAAAATAGGAAAAATGTTTAATATACAATAATATACAAAGTGATAATTGAAAATTCAGATTTATTAGATATTATTAATCTTTTATGAATTGATTTTGCACGCAGGCACGCACGCACGCACGTGTATATATATATATATATATATATATATATTAAAAAAATACATATATATTTTAAATATATATATATATATATATTTAAAATATATATGTATAAAAACAATTGATGAAAGATCAAATTCAACGCACACGGTATAAATGTGTGTGTGTGTGTGTGTGTGTGTGTGTGTGTGTGTGTGTGTGTGTGTGTGTGTGTGTGTGTGTGTGTGTGTGTGTGTGTGTGTGTGTGTGTGTACATACATGCATTGAAAGTCAGAGTCAAAATACTTCAATCGATATCAGATAAAATTAATATCTAAATGATTGAATTTTTTTACATAAGTTTGTCAGAGTTGAATAATTTCCGGAATTATCGGGTGGCTGACAGCGATTGATAGGCGGTTAATATCGGTATGTCAATCTTTATGCTCGTCGCTAAAGCTTTTCTAAGAAAGAATACTTAAATGCACGCCGATCAATGACTCATTCCATATATGTATCATAAAGATTGGCGACTTCCTTATAACTCGAGGATACCGATCGAACGGTTGGTCGGATAAGCCAACAGTCAATATTAGTAGAATGACTCCCGGTGTGTTTGATCTGTCTCCAAATAAGAAATGCCATCGTTGTACTCAATGTATTTATTGCGTTCCAAAAATATCACTCGAAGGTGTAAATAGCAATCGCGAACTCGACAATTCATTTATGACAATTCATTTGTCATAGTAAAAAGAAATTAAAGGAAAAAGTGAAAAGTAAAAAGTGTATATGAGAGTTATATCGAAATATTCGAATTACGAAGAAAAATTCGTCGAATGCCAACGTAACTGTCACTGCTTTCATTGCAAATACACGTTGTTCACTTGTCCACTTTACCATTTGACTGGAGGTTATTTATAATGTTAACAATGGGACATAAGTTGTATCATTCTGCATCATCTCACAACTGATATTTCGCAAACTATCTTCTTTAAAATTTTTTAGCACAGAATATTCTAATTAGAATATTTTATTTTCGGAAGATTTAATTTGTTGTAATATTCTTGGAGTCACATACAAAGTGATGCGGAAAGTAATTTGAGAAAGTTATCGTGATGATGACATCGTCATTTAAAACGTCACGCATTGGTGATTTAATCTAACTCATTCATTAATTTCGCGAGATATTAATTTTAAAGAGTTGCTCATTGTTTTGGTTTTAACTAATCGAGTTTGGGAGAAAAGCTTGAAAAAATTTGATATCCTACCTAAGATTCCTAAAATGAAGAAAGAAATTAAATTACTATTTGTGCACTTGACATTCCCTTTTTACATCTGTCAAAACAATTCAGTAACGTTCCAATAAGAATCAGTTTGAGATTAGATTGAAAGGCAAAGTTAATTGAAATGTCCATTCTTGAAAAAGTCTTTATGATGGTTTATCCTTCGTTATCATTTTAATTGATAATGGCCGATATACATCCAGCACACCCACACACATACATTTACACACACACACACACACACACACACACACACACACACACACACACACACACACACACACACACACACACACACACACACACACACACACACACACACACACACACCCAAAATATACACACACACAATACACACACACACACACAAAATACACACACACACACACATATTATACACATTACACCCCCCCCACATACACACACATATATACAGGGTATCCCAAACTCCCGCATTTGGAGTACACTACGTGATTTTTTATGCTAAAAGAAACAACTTTTTCCTTTAGCAAAATTGCGTGTGACGAGTAGTTTTTACAATAAATCAAATTTAAAGTGACGAATGAGCGCGCGCATGTGCGTAGCGGTCAGGGTCGGCGTGCATTCTTCAGGTCGCGGCCTGGGATTTAATTTTTGATGATTTCACGTATTGTTTAAAATAGAATACAAGTTAACAAAAAAAGTATTGTTTTCATCCTTTACGTAACGATTTAATAAAAGAATTGTCTAATGTCATAGCATTATCCGGAAATAAAAATAAATGTAAATTATATGATGTATGAACTGAGCATTCTATTATTTTAATTATTTTTTTATTATCGTATCCGCAATTGCATATGACAATAAAAAAAAACTGAATTTAACGAATATTTATTAATTACGTGAGTACGTAATCACGAAAAGTAAAAAAATTGATTTTTTCATAATAATGTCTAAATAATTCGTTAAATTCAGTATTTTTTACATTATTATATGCAATTGCGCAGTAATTAAAATAATAGAATGTTCAGTTCATACACATATTATTTACATTTATTTGTATTTCGAGATAATGCTACGAAATCAAACAAATTTTTTATTAAATCATTAAAGGATGAAAAAAACAATACTTATTTTGTTAACTTTTATATTTTAACCAATATAGTACATGAAGTCATCAAAGATTAAATACCAGGCCGTCCTTCAGCCCTGACCGCTATGCACATACGCACGCTCATTTGTTACTTTTAATCTGAGCCACTGTAAAAACTACTCGTCGCACGCAATTTTGCTAAAGGAAAAAGTTGTTTCTTTCAACATAAAGAATCATGTAGTGTACTCCATATGCGGGAGTTTTGGGACACCCTGTATATATACATTCATTGTAGCTAAGGTATTCGTAGCAAGTAAGAGTGATGGTAATTTTGTAAGAGATACAAATACGAATGAATGTAAATAAAATGAATAGAAATGGGTAATTCTGGCTGGCGTACAAGACGTAAGTATTTTCAGCGCACTGTTGTTACGCATGATGTTTGAAGTATGATTTAGCTCTCTTTGGGCTGTCGCTAATGAAAACCCTCTTTCCTCTCCTTGGCATAAAACGTATTATTGTTGCGATAATGGTAATGGCAGCCAAATTATTTTATATTCAATTCTGTTGCATGCATGATACATATAATAAATATACGTATATAATAAACGTATATAATAAATATATGTATAAGAGTTTAAAAAAATAGAGCATATAAATGCTAAGAAATTTCGATTTGACAAGAGAATATCAAGATGCGACTTAAAGATAGCATTTCTCCAACTGCTTAAATGACCATTTCTACTCAAAAAAAATTTAAGATAAGAAAAATAATCATTATTAAATTATAAAATGATCTCTGAGTGTGAGTAGCACATCTAATATTTTCATTTACTACTCGTTTAAACAATGTTTGCCGATGTTAAACAATGTTTATCTATATAAAATTATCTAGATAATTATCTAGGTGAAGAAATTGATTTATCTTATCTTTATCTAAATTGTTAGAATGTATTATTTTCATTTTCTTTATCTTAAATAAAAGAAGTTAAAAGAAGAAGAATTATCTGTTGCAAATTATCTAAGTTAATGTGTAATGGACTCTACAATACAATCGTAGAAGTCATATAACAGATATTAATTGATGCTAACTAAATAATTACGAAATTTTTAAGTACAAATCCGATTAAGTTTTAGCTCGTATTAAATATTGTTCAACAAACGTTATTCAAAAAGTGATTACACTGATATATGTGACCAGAGTAATATAAATTATTTACATCAAGAACTGCATTAATTATGCTTAGTACTCTCACTTATACTATCTAATCAATAAATAGTAAAAGTTTTATAAAAATATTGTTTTTATATCCTATGTTTGTTTAACTGCGATATTATCTTAAAATTATCTAGATACATGATATATAATTTTATTTTTTATTTAGATAAATTTAAATTTAAATCATCTTTATCTTATCTTTAGATGATTTTAAGTCATTTAACGCAACACTGCATTCATATAAATAAAAAAAAAATAACTAAATTAATAAAAGAAGAAATTTATAATAATAAAGGAAAAACTTAATAAAGTAAAAATTAAAAATTCTTTTGATTTTATGATAAATTTATAAAATATAATACTTTGTGTTTTTGGAAAATTTTTTATCGGCAAAATTAGAGACATTCTTTATATTTTTACATTACTTTTTAACTAATAAATATTAACATTATAATAATTATTAACATTTTTTGGAAAAAAAGTTATATTGTTGTTAAATTATACAACTAGGAATGAAATTTGATAATACCGCATGAAGTTATAAGGTTGAATGTCTTGATTTATATGATCATCATTGATTTGTGATTTTGAAATAATATACGATTTTTGTTTATATCTTTATTCATTGCGCGTAGTTTATTTATTGTTACATTGTTGTCAAGTTTCAAAAGTGAAAATTAATATAATTGACGCTTTCTCAAAATTCAGATTCATTTAAAATCAATATTTTTCTAAACTACATGGTGAACTATTTGTTCAGAAATTATTATTATTTGTTCAGAAATTTGTAATCTACTTGTTTGAACTTGTTAAAAATTGTAATTTACATTAAAATATTTGTTTCACATTCTTGTTAACATAAGAAATATCGTGATAAATAAATAGCCAATATATGCATATATATATATATATATATATATATATATATATACTCGCATTTGATGGACATACATATTTTATAACAATTTTTTTGAAAATAATACGATAAATTGACTTAAGAATTCATACATGAACAAAATGTATTAATGAGCACAATAATAAAATATTATAGCGATGGTATTATTTTTGAATTTCTGACATAACATCCTTAATTAGAAGTTATTAAACTCTTGAGTTTTCGATATATTTTCGATATTTTAGACAATTTCTAAAAGTGACAATATTGTTTATATAATATATAATAAAAAATTTTTTATTTAATTATTTATCCAATAATTTTCAATAAGATGAGATCTTTTTGATATTGCGCATACAAAAGACTGCAGTCGAAGTGCGCAACGTACGCAGGTGTTCATGAAGGCAGTAGCGACGGTCAATAGAAAATCCGACGCGAGGCGAAATCGTGAGAATGAAAATCGTCAGGAAATCGTCGGTAAAGCCCTACGAAGGCTCAAGGCTCAAGGAAGTAGCGTAAGGATGCAAAAGTAGGAGAAAGGTAAGATAAGAAAAAGCGAGAGGAGAAGAAAGGAGGGCGGAGTTACGCGCGGGGGTAACTAGACAGAGCTCTAACAAGTGGCTGCAGCTCGTAACGATCGTCCTCTGTGCCGTGCACCAGCCAAGCCACTCGCAAGCCTACTGCACGCCCTTCTAACCCGAGGGGTTTAACCAACACATACGCGTGCATTCGTGTATGTACCTATGCCACGCCGCCAGAAATATCGATAAACACGACACGAAGGTCGACCACGAGCGCGGTGATCGGCACCCCTCTTCCATTCTCGAAATAACCTCCGTCTATTTCCTTTCCATTCTTTTTGCTTCAGCCTTTTGCCGCGCGTTCTCGTTTTATCGATAGTAATTATCACGTCAAATGATTCATCGATCGATATGTGTTTGCAAAACTGTCGATTTCTCGCATCCCCATCCGTCATTCCTCTTTTTAATCTTTCTCTTAATATTTTTAATGACGACTATTAAATTAAATAGAATTCCAAGGAAACGGAAAGAGAAAACGAAAACTTATTCGTATCACAGCTTAGTCATCTGCCGACTTGTTTATTTTCTCTCATTTCGGGAATAATGATTCTTTTTAGATAGATCGAGTCTTGACCGGATTGTTTTACACATGCAGACGGCATAATTCTCAACGGAAACGATAAAATTGGTTTGTGAAAACGGTCTGCCTTTTTTTTTAAGCACGGCTGATTTTAAGACAAGTAAATTAAATTGGACTCTGCGATTTTTCTCCGCAAAAGTCTGATAAACGTCAGATAGATGAATTTTTTACTGGTATAGATAATTATAGAGCATATTTCGAACGCATTTGTAATGCTATAAAGTTCTTTCAAAGAAGAAAAACAATTTTGTTTAATAAAGGAAACTTGATAGTTCACTATAATTATCGTAAAATTCTGATTTATTTCTGATATTCGGCAATTCAGTTAATTTTCATATGTCAGTGACATATTGTCATCAATGATAATTCGTATATATCGCTTTAATAATTTTCTGTAATGAGTTTTATTGAATATATATGAGATAATGAAATGGCTCTTGATATAGGGAAATGTTTAATTAAACGCTGTTTAATTGAATGTTCATGATTTCGACATTTTAATCATCCATATGTATGCATATACATATATGTGTATACATCATAAACATGTGTATATTATATGTATATATAATACTATAAGTGCAATCTATTGCATGCTACAGTGCATTGTGCATTTACAGATGGCCTTGTCAAAGATCAGTACTTTTAGATTAAAATATAAATTTTGATTATGTACTTACATTATTAATTAAAATAATATAAAATAGAATTTATTATTTCAGCGATTACAAAAACCAAGAAGGGACTTGATTTATCATATAAAATTTAATCCTATCCATTCCTTAAATTAAAATAATACAAGTATTGATTTTTTAGATACAATACAATATAAATATTTTACATACAATTTACATATAAGTACATTGAGATAAAACAAAATATTGACATAAATATAGTTCTGATAACTATATTTATGACAATTATGAAATTTAAGTTAATTTTACTTGCAACTAATTTTTTAAAGTAATCAGTACGAAAGTAGTATTGAATTATTAATTGATAGTAAAATAGCGACAATTTTAATTATATAGTTATATAGATATGTAAATGGAATATGACATTATATTTTTCCAGTTTAGACAAATATTTTTGTGAAGTAAGCATAATGCCAATACAATGTCATAAGGAGATAAGTTTAAAAAAGACATGTTGACAACAATGGTATACAATATATATTAATTCATCTAACGATTTATTACAAATGATTAATATTATATTCTTGAATTCTTGAATTATATGACTCGTTAATTGTTCTTATTACGATTTTATTATATATAGTTGAGACATTATTTGTGTACAAATTTTTTCTGGTACGGCTTTTTTCTCTGAGTAAGCATGAAATTTTGATAAAATATTTATATATGCATGTGAAATTAACGAAACCCAAACCAAAGAAATGAAAAAAAAAGAAAAAAAAACAGAGCCAAGATATTTTCAATTTTGAAGGAATTTTTAATTAAATTCTGAATGTTGTATATATCGCGTAAATTTTCTCGACAGTGCCGCGAGAACCAAGCAGAGCGACTTATTCTTTAGTCGCGAACGGTCATTTAAAGGCCTTTGACCTGTGAACCGTAGATCTGTGCATGCGGCTCGCGTGCGTGCATCGCGCACGTGCCGGTGATTATGCAACGAGGGTGCAGCGTAAATTCGACGTAATTCCACGAAAACGCCGGTGTCGGCGTCGACAAGCGAGCGTAAGGTGAGCGTGCGCCACAAGAGCAACCAAAGTGAGCAACGCGGAAGAAAGAGGGAAGGTGCAGAAGGTGCGAGACAGACGGAGAGAGCGGACGGGAGCGGAAGGGAGAGTGAGAGGAAGAAGGAAGAAGAGAGTGACGAGGATGGTGGACCACCGAAATATCCGTTACTCCGAACTCTTACTGTGCGGCGTGCGTTTCGTGACAAGCGTGCGCCTGGATTGAACGCACGCCTGGCGGTCGGTGTTGTCAAACTTTGCGCCTAATAGCCACCACAGAGTCTATTGACGTCGCTCGAGGAAACTCGCTCGAGCACTTTGCCCGAGGATAAAAATGATCCGCGAAGATTTAACCATGCCCCACACGCGATCGGAACGAAAGCGTGGGAATTGGCGCTATTTCTAGTTTCGGAGTTGGCGTCAGCGAGACGTCGTCTCGCATCGCCGTCCTCAGTCGCGCTCTCGATCTCGCCTTTTCATTTCGATCCATCGCTCGATCTCTCTCGCATCGCATGGGTGCACGCGCATCCATCTCGCCGTTCTTGGTCGCGCGCGGCGCTGCGCGTCCCGGCCTCCCCCGGCGTGACGTCCGCCGCACGCACGTATGTACACGCACGCACGCACGCACGCACGCACGCGGGCACGTACACTCGCTCGCTCGCTCGCTCGCTCGCTCGATCTCGCGACACGCGCGATCGGAGCAACGAGACGGAATGACTCGAGAGTAACATTCCTCGGGGAGTTGAGAAATTATTGCAATCTGCTAAAGAGCGAATGCTAGATGCAACGAGACGTGAGGGTGCCGGGTACGCGAGGCGTCGTTGCGGAAGGAACGGAGACCGAGAATGAGAATGCGAGATAGATAGACCGAGTCCGCGCGGCGAAAGAGAAAGAGGGGTGCACCAGAGCGTCTACGAGATAGAGGGAGCAAAAGGGAAAGAGAACACGGGAGACGGAGACAGAGAGAAAGAGAGAGCGAAAAAGAGGGATGCAGGCAGAAAGAGACAGACATGGAAAAGAGACGGCGCGCCGCCGGTGCGAACGAAAATTTTGATCGCCGCATTTTCACGTGGAAGCACGTCTTACCTGTTTCACTAGTGGGAGTAGTGTCTGTTCTATGCTACGGGTCTTAATCTCTAGGGTGGCTGGGTCTACGGGGTCGGGTGTCGCCATGATTCGAACACAACTCCGTGCTCCGTAGACTCGAGCCGAGGCGAGAGGGTTCGTTGCACCCCTCCTACCCCCGCCCGTGTGCCCGGCACGACTGTAACCCTCGCCCCCGCCGCCGTCGCTGGCAGCCACCAGGCACCCTCCTCCCTACGGACCAACCAATGGTCTTCGAGCCCCGTGCCCAAGCCGGCAATGACGAGGGCGATGTCGCGCGACGACGACGGCGACGCCGACGCAACTACCGCCGCCGGCGTCGGAGGCCGGTGCGCCGGGCGTCCCGACGCCGCGACTCCTAGCCATCTCTTGGTCCCTCGCGCAACGCTCTTCGCCGGTGCCGCCGTTGACGGCTGCCAGTAATTTCGAATCGTGGATTCATATTATTCGTTAATATCTGAACTTTCCGGAAGGAAAAAAAAGAGAACGTATGAGTAAAATTAGCTGATGATGTGCGTTAAACAAGCTTTGAGAACAAAAGGATTGATCTGTATATATATATATATAATTTTTTTACATGTATAGATATCTATTTTTATCATTTTTATATTTATAATGAAAAAATTATGAAAAACTTAGAGATTATTTTAAATCGCATTTAAAAATAATACAAAACGTTTAGCGGTTTAGAAAAAAAATAATATATTCTTAAATCGAAATAAAATTTCGTTGAGACATATATCTGCAAGAAATATTAATAATATAAATTTAAATGTGATTTATGAAAGAAGCACATCTCTCTTCTCTCTCTAGATAAATTTATTATTAAATAACTGTGCTTTTACTACTCTTTGGATGTATAGATGAATTATTAATAAATCATGTAAATATCTGATAAATTTAATTTATTAGTTAAATAGATAACGAGTGTGATTTAGATAAAGCTAGATATGACTAGTTCTAGATGCGTGCTAATTCATACATATTTTCGTAACGAGGATAATAATAATGCTATAAAGTTAAATGTATTCGATAATATGATTTGTTAAACATCGTTCTCGTGTAACTATATTTGCAACGAGCAGAGGTAAATTTACGATAAAATTTCACTAAAAGTTCAATAGACGGTGAAAGCAATAGGATTTAATCTTTGTCGATTATATTTCCAACAAAATTAATTATCGCGAAATATTTCATTTCTATTTTTATACGAGTGTTGCGATATTCGTATAAAAATATCGTGATTATCGCCAAAGAGATTATAGCTAAAGAGAACTTCATACTTTGAAATCGCGCAATGACTATACAACACATGATACTGTACTCTTGCGTGAAGATAGAATAATAAATGCGAAATTGCGTTTAAAGAAGAAACAAATAAGACTTCAATAGTACATTATATATGTTTCTTTCATGTGGAATGCGAATATTTCCTTTAGGAAGTATTTGCATTTCATGATTTGCATTTTACATTCAATGCGCATGTTGATATTTTAACGAACACATTAAACGAACATGTCACATTCGACGAAAGTAATATATATATATATATATATATATATATATATATATATATATATATTACTTTCGTCGAATGTGACATGTTCGTTTAATGTGACATGTTCTCAAAATATGATGGATGTCTTTATACTCTATGCGTAATATACTACATCTCCTAACGATTATCTTAATAATAGCATTTAAATTAATCTTAATTGTTTCTAATAGCATTTAAGTTCCATGGTTAAGTTGATAGATTATTTCTTTTTATATAAATGGCAATAACGATAAAACTTTAACTTTATACATATACGGAGAAAAAACATATACATTTAAATAAAAATGTTCAATATTTTACAACAGTCATAATTATGTGGTTTTTATATCTCTCGTATCACTGTCCATAAAAGTAAAGCACTCTTCGTTAAGTCAAGTCTTTTGGAATTTCTGTTGAACAAAGTAACATCATTTTTTTGCATTTGCGAACTTGTTTTGGGTTGGTGCCAGTGGCGCTCTTCTCTTAATGTGTTTCTCCGGAACCTTTTCCTTCGATAGTGGCATTCCATTGGAAACTATTCCTCCTTTCCTTTTTCTTAGAGATTCCGTCGGGAGATATCCGGTCGGTCTTAGCAACTGCCTAAAATTATAAGGACCGTTAATGTCTTCCGTGTCGCATTCGTTTTTGGCACTCTCTTGTCGTTTCTCGATCATTGTCGGTCTCAAAAGTTGCCTGAGATTGGCCGCGATATTGAACGTATCTTTCTGAAGCTCTTCCTGATCAATCATTTTTCCATTCGCTAATCGGTTGATACCATTCTTATGGTTCACGTTATCCTGATGATTTTTCACCGGATAATCGATTTGTTTATTTGTTTGTTTATAATTCGATCGATCTGGCGTTTTTTCTGACTTGTTATTTATCAAACTATTAGTTAATCCGGATTGTTCGGTATTCAAAATTTTTATTTCGTCCTTTACAACGTCGTTATTTATTTTACAAATAATCTGATAATTGTTGTTCAATATGCCATTGACCGATGTGTGATACTCATTGATATGTTGACCGTTAACGAGATTCTGTTCATTTTGGCGTTCGTTTATGGCGTTATATTGAGTGTCGATCGTGAGTCGTAAGCCAGATGGATTGTGGATATACGGAGAACTGGTTGCACGTTGTCCATTTGCGTATGATTGCAGGTTTTTGCTATGCACCTCATTAGCCCTTGTACTGAAAAAAATCGATTCCTTTTAAAATTTCCTCTTTGAGAAGAAGCTTAAAAAGATATAATATAGTATAATCTAATATAGTCTTGTAATAGTAATTAATATTATTCTTTTGAATATTTTTTTATTATTATTTTTCTGAATTTTTGAATTATTATTTTTTTGAATAGTTTGAAAATAAATATTAGGGATACCCGTAAGTAATGTCATTTTTTGATATGCAAAATTTTATTTTCTTTAGTACAGATTAATCTACAAAGTAATCTCCATCATTATTCCTTTTCCATTTTTCTGACAAATTCAATGACATTTTCAATTACTTTCTTGCAAAATGAAGATAATTTCGCAGAAAAGTATTTCAGATTTTGGTCTATCGGAAAGATCGAAATCATTTAAGTTTTTAAAATTTTTTTGAACCAACGCTGGCATATTTTGATATTCAAGGCGTTAGAATAAAGCCTAGAATTAATGTCATTTGTGGCACTAGTAGTATTGTTATCCTTTCGAAACTTGTAAAGCATCAAATGTCTAATATTATAATAGCACGTTATCCGTACTTTGGCCTTCCATTCTTAACGGTACACTCAAATTCTTTCAAAATTTTACGATAAGTACGCTAATAAATTTAATTATTATATAGATTATATAATAATAAATCATGTTCACGAACAAGATGATAATGTTTACTCAATCTGAACGAAACGGCATTACTTATGGGCTATCATAATAGTTTGAGATTAGACTACTTGCGAGTAATAAAATCATTAAGGGACAAATATGCAGTAAGCGACAATAAAAATAAATTTATGACCTTACCTGGAAATTTGCTATAATACTTCTGGTAATGTAAAAAGATAAAGAAATAAATGCGAAATTAGTTATTAGTTTTAGAATTAACAACGTTAGAATGTTGTGGGTATATAATTATTATATATAAAATGAAAAAATCTAACTAATATCGATTTACAAATTTTAAATAAAATGAATAGAGAAATCAATCATAATTGATTCATATAGATTTTAACTGATTTAGATTGTAACGTTTGAACTGATTTAGATTGTTAACGGATTTAAGTAAATCACTCGTTATAAAAATATAAATTAAACTCGTTATAAAATACCATGCGTTTATTCATATAAGAATGCAGTTTACCTGACATTTTTCTTGGGATTCTCGTTTTCGCGCAGATTGGATGTATGTCTCAGGGCTTTGTGCCAAATGTTTGACAGATGCTGCTCTGGTGCTACTGCAAAATTGCGCGAAGCTGTACGATCCCTCCTCTCGGCACTTACTTCCAGAATGTGACTGCTCCGATTCCTAAATGCAGATAATCTTGTTTAACATCAATATAAATAAAATCCAAGCGCATCACAGCTAGAGACTACCTTTGAACATGAGCATACGCAAATAAAGCATACGCAAATAAAAAATCATTAAGAGAATAAACAAAGAGAAGTAGAAATTAAAAACACTTTATTCAAATTAAAAAAATTGAAATTGGAATGTACTGAATTTGCTGAAATTTTGCAAAAACAAACGTTTGATTAATCTTTATTTAATTATTTCTTTAATTCGAAGTTCAGTCATTTGTATTTTGAAATTCTCTTGCCTTCTGTAATGCATAAAAAAAAGCGGCTGGAAAATACATATGTATATATAATTGGTGTCAGAATAAATTAATATAGATACGGTTGACCAAATCTACGGTATACCTCGACGATGAATGAAGGTCATTCTCTAGCCGTATCAATGGCAAGTCCCAGCCAACTTCGTCGTCTTCGAATTCCGAACCACTTACGATGCGAGTGCCGAAAGCATTCGAAAATTAAGTATTTAAATTTTTGCTTTGTTTGCGACACTAAATCATAGTACACTAGCGGCCAAAAATGTCTTCCCCCTTAAGTTAGTAGCGTTTCAGGCAGAACATATTCAGTTTTATCGCATCTAGGTATTCGTACATCATGTTCGATATAAGTTCGATAACGTTGCCTCGTGCCGCTTGTCAAAATCGGTCAGAGTGAAATATTATGTGAAATGTAAATACCTATCCGATTGTCTGTTTAATTAGCTAATATTATTTTTTTCTCGAGGAACTGTCACTCTGACCGATTTTGACAAGCGGCACGAGGCAACGTTGTCGAACTTAACATGATGTATGAATACCTAGATGCGATATAACTGGATATATTCTGTCTGAAACGCTACTAACTTAAGGGGGAAGGCATTTTTGGCCACTAGTGTACAATGGGTCTTGATTTGTACATATGTACATTTATGTATATATCTACCTGCTCATCTCCTCCTTGAGATCCCGATAATACTTGACACTGTCTTCCTCGTACGGCTGCGTTTCGTTACGATATTGTAATATCGATCGCACCATATTAAATCCTTCAGGACGAACATAATCGAGCGGTGGCTCCTCGATATCGTTCAATCTGATACCAGGCTTGTTGCGACGCAAATTTTTATGTACCTCTTGATTCTTCATATGCACCTAGCGGTAAAAAGATGATAGGTAAATGATATCTAATAACTTAATCGGCTGTCGACGATTATATGTTTTTCTCGTGATACCAAGTAAAAAAATTAAATTTAAAACAAATGAAATTAATAAAAAGAAATGAAGTATTTTCTAGTATTAATTTTAAAAGTAGTAAATAATTCTTAATTACATTCTGAGAGAATTGAATCAGATCTGCTTGTCGTAGCTTGGGATGTATAGGATCCTTTGTAGGTGGTTTCCTTCTGACTAGTTTCTCTTCTTTTTTGTACCATCTTTGAACGATAAGAGCTGCGTCCTCGTGCTTCAGTCCTTCGCGTAACAGCGCTTTGTGACCATCGTATATATTATCGTAATTGTTCAAAATTCTCTTGAAACGTTCTTCCAGATCGTATCCAAAGCGTTTGCGGATGGTATAACCTCGGAAATCTGTTGAAAAATTTAGTTATGTACAATATTCTTAGCTTAATTATAGATCTAATTACAATTTTTCTTATACATACGGCTTTGTATGACGGTCGCGGCATCGTTCTTTTCTAAATTTTTACGCACTTGCCAATATTTCTCGCGATTATTTATATTCGTATTTTCTTGCGCTCTACGTTTCATCTCATCTACAAAAATATTAAAATAAATGAGAAATACATAGCGATAATTGAACTAAAGAAATGCATTGTCAAAGTTGAAAACCAAACTCACGTAGCATAAAATCAAGTGTTTCGTTTTCTTCTTTCGCGCGTTTTTGAGCCAACATTTCTCCCGTGTGTTTTCGAGATAACCATCCTCGAATATGACGCTGTAACGTGATCACTGATACAGCATATTGCCATTTTTGTTTTTTAAATTTCATTTTTGCGAGCCATCGTCGAACGCACGCTTGGACTATAATAATTTTCCTCAGTTGTTCTTCGTACAGCTTCGAGAGAAATTCGACGTGATAGTATTTCAGGAAGACTTTTGTCTTGCCTAACGCCCATCCGTCCATTTTTAATCGTAACAGAAGAAGACGACAATTGTCCCGATTGGCAATTACGCGTTCCTCGTAGCCGAAAGCAAGGAAGCAATATCTATATAATTTATAAATTTGCATAATTGATAAACGTTAGATAAAGATATTTTTCCGCGTAACTGTAATTGTGTAACTAATCTAAAAATACCTCTTAAGAAACTCGTTGAATGGTATTCTGTGAGAAAATCCATTTTGTCTTATACGTATCGTTTCGAGGACACCAGTGTATCTTAACTGCTTGACAACTTTGTCCTTGTCAAAGAAGCGTGGACTTCTCGAATCGTTTGGTTTTATACATCGAACGAACTGAGGCGAACCGGACACCATCTTTTGTAATAGATCCATCAGGGAGTATCGGAAATATGTCGCTACTGTCTGCTGAGCTCTCGATTGTGATGCCAAACCTCGACTAGAATAACGTTCCTATGAAACATTAGTACGTCGGTAATAATTGGTACAAAATACACAAAAGTGGGAAAAAATGTACAAAGAATAAATTTAATATATATATATATACAAACACACCTTTGTACTCTGATTTGACAGCGATTTTCTCGAGTCATTCTCCTGCAATGCTGAATACAAGTTACCGGTTTTCGTGATCGGGCACTGGAACAGGAAACGAACCATGTCGTATTGCGACTGTCGTACTAGCTGAATGACTTCGGGCGGCAGGAAGTTCCTATTCTTCTCGAGAAATCCTTCGGCTTGATAGACCACACGACCAGCGAAATGATGTATCGCGAAACAGACCGCATCCGATTTAGGTCTCACGTAGAATTTTGATTTAATATTGTTGTGGAATTTCTCTGCCAGAGAAATTGCAAAAATAATTAAAGATATATGAATAGCACGAATATTTATGCGCCACTTAAAGTTGCGAGTTTAAATGAAGAATTGTATAACGATGAGCAACTCAAACATTATCAAGTGAAAGAGTTTACTAACGTCTTACCCTATTTATTTATTTGAAAAATTGAATAAGATACTTCGTGATGGAATAAATGTATACTCGAAAGAAAGCGGCGCAGCAATACAAAAATACATTTATGGAATAATGTATCTAGAATAGTTGCACTCACCGATCAGAGATCGATCAGTCGCTCTGGGAAATCGGCTCTCTTCATCGAGCAGCGCCAAAAGTCCCATGGGCTTGCTGAGTAACATGTCGAGAACCGGCCTGTTGTCGGAAAATTCGACGAGATCCACGGGTATTCCCTCGGCCATGTACTCCTGTTGCTCCCAGGTAAAGATGTGCTGATTGAAGTAGTACTGTATCTGCTCGTTAGCTATGTTGATGCAGAGTTGCTCGAATGAGTTTCTAGGAAAGTTCTCGAAGCCGAAGATGTCGAGCAGTCCGATTGCCAACGGTTCGTAATTTGGCGAGCGGCTGAAGCACAGTAAACAATTGATCTGATTGACCATCCAATCGAAGAGTCGGCCATAGAGGCCCTTGGCCATCGCATCGCGAGCCGCACGAGCCTCGGCTACCGTATTGTTCCGCGTAATTGTCTCGCCTCTCGTCATCACCGAGTTTGATGTCAGGGCCTCCAGGAGATCGTTCTGTTCGACGCCGAGTAGTTTCGAAACTGAAAAACAGAGCGTTTTCGTACAATGGTACGTAATCGTCTGTGACATTTTTATAAAGATTTATTTAGTAAGTCGGAGTTTTATCGGCTAACTCGACTAATCATAATTCTTATCATAATTGAGCTTAATTATAAGCAACGTACCTAATTATAACGAACTAACGATGACAAATGTGAAAGAAAACGAGAGAAATTTTACCTCTATTTAACGGAATAGTGTCGATCACTCTGCTTTTATTGTCGGTGTTGTCTTGCGTTGCCACCTCGGCGAATTCGATGTCACCCAGATGGAGGATAGCGGCTAAAACTCGATACACCGTGTCTATCTCGCTATCCTGAAATCCGAGTACCTTGAAACCCATTTTGAGCTGCTGGAACTTGTCGATGTGCGTCTGTGATGTCTGACTGTAGTGTGTGAGATATCTATGATACTTCCGGAGCGTAGAATCGAGATGATACTCCGAGAGACGATTGTCCGCCTCGAGACCATCGTACATATAATAGAAAATGTGAAAATTTCGCTCACCCCTAAAACACCAAGATTTATCATCTTTAATTTATTATCTTGAATTACGAAAAAATTCTAATATACGGTTACATATAATTCTTGGCGTACTCTGCTTGAGCGATCACTCGCGATTGTTCCAATAGATATACCGAGATTCGCGCACCAGTCACCTTTCCGCCTTTCGTCATCGTTAGATCCAGATACTTTCCGAATCTCGACGAATTCGCGTTAATGCCGGTCGTGGCGTTTCCAAAAGCTTCCATTATAGAATTTATCTGAAGTATCCTCTCCTCGAGATTGCGATTCGGCGCCTTGCTGAGATAGACGAGCTGTTTCAATAATAAATTTGCGCTTTCCGTCTTCCCAGCACCCGATTCGCCACTGATGACGATCGCCTGGTTTTGACGTTGATGAAGTAAAGCTTGATACGCGGCGTCAGCGACCGCGAATATATGCGGAGGATTATCCGATCTCGCTTGACCCTTGTATCGTTTTTGTTCCTAAAGAATAAATTATTACACTCGATACTTGTATGTAATCGATGATTTGTTCATTAGTTGTTTAATATAATATATAATTATTCCGTGTCTTTGGCGTTTGTCATTCGATGACACAAACTTTTCCAATATAACAACAACAACAACAACAACAACAACAACAACAACAACAACAACAATAATAATATACAACATATCGCTATATAATATAATTACTACTACGATCTATTTACTTACGATTCCGGTATATAAGCCAAGATTAGTGAAAGGATTAACAGCAACCAATATATCACCGATATACGTGTATATCTGCGCTTGCTCATATCGGTGCTGCAATTGATCGACAATGGCCTCTTCCGATAACATGTCGAGCGCCGCTAAATCGTCCATGTACATTTTCTCCGGTCTCGTCTTGCGGTCCGTCTTCAATTTGCCATGTTTCGTGGTTACCTCCGGCTGCCGATGAATACGACCTTCTGCCCTCTGTCTGCGAATCTCCTCTCTCAGTTGCTCCCTAATTTTCCCCACGATCGGCTCCACGTTCATTAATAACGGATGCTCTCTCAATTCGCTGGCGAACGGCCGGTGCTCCAGATCCTTCACCAAGCACTCGGCTATGAAATCCGTCAATTCCGACGAATACACGTCCGGATTCTTCAAAGACGGAGGAGGATTTCGCGGAATTTGAAAGAGCGCTCGCATGGGATGTAATTCCGACAGGGGAGGATCGCCCTCTGCTAGCTCGATCGCGGTGATGCCGATTGACCAGACGTCGCAGCGGGAATCATAGGACGAGTCCAATTGTTGCTCGCAAGCTATCACCTATTTTGCGACACGATCGAAAGATGCAAATTGTATTCATATTCCCCGAACATTTTGAAATTATATGAGATATGTCATGAATCACGCGCGCGTTGTTTTCTTCAATTTATCCCAGATAGATTCGCCGCTTTCCACCGCTTTGATTTTATTATAATGATTTTATTATAAAACTTTGACGGCGAAACTTCTCGGTGGATAAACTCACCTCCGGTGCCATCCAATATGGTGTTCCGACAGATGTGTTTTTCCTGGCGAGAGTCGCGACCAGATGCGAGGATACGCCGAAATCGACCAATTTGACGCGCGCTGCTTCCGTAAGCAGGATGTTATGACCTTTCACGTCGCGATGCATACAGTGATTACTGTGCAGAAAGATCAGAGCTTCGATGGTCTCCTTCAAGATATAAGCTATTTGATCATCCGTTAGGCGACTGCCGCGTTTTTTGAGACCCTGCACGAGATCGGTCACGGAGCCTCCGGTGCACAACTGGAACCGGAGCAATTAACTTTTTACATACCCCGATTCCGTTCCTTGGAAGACCGACAAATTAATGTATGTGGGAATTGCAGAAAAATAAACCAAACTACATAAAAAATTCGAATTAGAAAGTATGATATTTTCTTAATTAAATCACTTGCTTTCTCTTTAACGGAAAATATTTATAAAATCTAATACAGAGTAAACAACAGCTTTTACAAAGCATCGTCTGAGCTTAAAGAGCTTTTATTATCATTAATCATAGTAATCAAAGTAATCTTAATCTTTTACTTCTTTATATGTATATTTATATATAACTTCTCGTATTAAAAAATTCAACACATTTTCATCTTTTTTTTCCTCCTCCCCAATGAATTTGTTTTATTGTAAAACGACGGTACCTCCATCACGAACCATAATTGGTCCTCTTCCTGACCGGGCTTCGCGCGCTTTAGAAATAAACCGTGAAAGAGGGGAATATTCGGATGTTGACTTAAATCTCTCAACACCAGATATTCTTCTTCGATCTCTTCGATGTTGTCGGCGACATTCTCCAGTATTTTGACGGCCACCTTGTTGCCGGTCTCTTTGTCGTAAGCAGCGTACACTTCGCCGTACGTACCCTCGCCAATCAATTCTTCCAATCGAAAACGCTCGCCCGGATCCGGTATAACATCAAAGTTGACATGTTGACTGAGACCGTGGTACGCCATGTTAGTCCCGCCTCCGGTCATTTCTACACATAGACGAACATGTTTCTGTTCACTACAGCCTTGTAATGAGATGATTCACGCCGGCGAAGACTATCAAATGGAATAACGAGACCAGCAAAATATTGCCTTTCGCTTTCTTCGCTTTCGAATATTGAAAACTAACATCGGAATGCTGATTAATCCGGTTTCAATTATATAAATAAGGCGATATTTAGTACTTAAAATATCTTAATGATATCGGTTACTTACGCGCTGGCATTTCCATTTATTCTTCTTTTTACGAGACACTTTTTGCAAAAGATTAAAGCGAATTAGAGAAAGTTTTATCGCGCAGCCACTCTCCGATAATAGTATAACTTTTACCGAAGTAATTTTATTGATCGATTACTGCCTTTTTACTGTGCTTTCCTCGTTCCTCGAAAGTTCGAAATCTCAAAAATCTTGAGAGGCATCAACGAACGTTGTCGGTTCTGTCGGCTGCGACACACTACTGGGAGTGTTCGTTTTCCAACTAGATACCTATTAACTCCTTAATAGTATTAAGCTCGTATCGGTTAGACCGGCGCAAAAATAGGTCTGTCAAGAAAGATGTGCCCTGTTTAATTTCAAGTTTTCTTCGTGTACATCGAAAGACTGGTTGTAAGAATCATTAAATAGTGCATTCGTGCAGTACACGAAGATCAAATTCGTAAATGTACAGAGAAAACTACAATATTAAAAATGTTGGCTTCTATGCCGATGTGTGTAAATTTTTGTGAATTAATTTTTTTTAAATTTTGGTCATTAAAATTTTTTAGCAAGATTTACCGTGATATATATTCTAATTAATCCAAAAATTATTTTCTTTATATTTTTATATAATACGTAATATAGATGCATGATTATTTCATTTGGTATCAAAAAACAAATGTCAATATTACGCTTCTCATCGCATTTTTATTGCACTCATTTTATTTTAAAATAATTCATTTTGTATCATCTCCATCTTTCTTTTTCTCCATGACACCTATTTCAAATAATGTCAATTTTTTTATGATGGAAGTCCTACTCAATTGAACGAAGCCGTGTAAGGATCCAACAATAAGCTTAGCAGAGGCTTCAAGCGACGTTTCGTTGAATCATATTGAATGTGCGATTATAAACAGTATATAATACTAATATAACAGTATATAATAGTATATAATAATTAAAGTTCTCACAGACTATATTCTCTTCTTAACTATATTCTCTATAAACGCTTCTCTTAAATTTATTATCTTTTTTAACTGGACAAGTTTATTATTGATATAAGTAATATAAATAATATAAGATATAAGCCCGAATGGGAATAATGAATATCTGGATAATGCGATGGAAGTTTAACTATTTAGATACTCTCTCGATTACGCAGGAACCGATTTTACTCGATGTTCGTTCGTGCATATCAGCGAAAGGATTTCTTTCAGAGTTCTTCGCAGCCCGCCTTACTAATTTTCGATGCGTTTAATTTCACTAGGCATGCAGATTGGATTCGTAGCGTGACTGACAAGAATGTGCCTTAATTAAACATAAAACATCGGATATTAGACCATGTTCTTATTGAAATTCTAATCAGCAATGGTAATTATCAATAGATGATTAACGATTATTAATCACCGAATAATAAGTGGAAATTGTTTTTAAAAAAAATCAAGAATTATGATATATAAAATTACATGTTTCAAGCATATTTAAATATTAATTAATCGTTGCTAATTTACTAGTAATATAATATAAACGGTTTTCTTATTAAAGATTTTATCATGCAAAATTACGAGTATGGCACGCTTATGTATGCATACAATTATTGCGTGAGTAAAATGATGGGAATTGTGTCAAAATCACATTTATTAATCGTTTGCATGTGCGAGAGTCTACGCATATGATTATACGTATATAACGATTGCGCTAGAGTTGTATGAGATACCAGTAAATACTTATACCGTAACAACGGTTTTTACACGCAAAAGTTGACGTGGAAACCCCTCGAGATCTCTTGCGTTAAAAATAATGCGTGCAACTGCGAACACGCATTTATCGAATTAAGAAACATATATTAAATTATTTCTACATACATTATTAATAATAAGGTTATTATCCGCATCACTGATTCAAATAATTAGAAACTCTCAATTTGTTAAATTATATTAATCATTGAGTTTCTTCGAAATTGGTAATAGCATTCTTGTTAGTAAACATAGCATTTTCTTCTCCAATATTGAAAGCACTTAAAAACTGCACTGGCTATTGATAAAAATTATTAAATAATATCTAATATCGCAGACGTTAATATTTGAAACGAAAGTGATGAAACTTGTTAAACATCTTGGCGATCAAAGAAATCAATAGTTTTATAAACCATTTTTGACATGACATCTCAAGGAAAATAAATGTCAATAAGTAAATGTTGAAATATTTATCTACAGAATGTTAAAAATATTAGTTTTAAAGAAAGCTGGATAACGGAAGTATTCACAGTTTCAAGGATTTTTCAAGGATTTGAAAACTTAATAATTAACAACGCGTAACTTTATTGTACAAATGTCTAATATATTAAAAAAATTCTTTCTATAAGTTTCTATAAGTTTAAAAATTTCTATAAATTTTGTTTGTTGAAAAATCGGTTTACAGAATGAACAATCAAGGGATAAAATTTATTTAATCGTAGTAAGGTAGTTTGGTAATTTATAATAATCAGTCATGCTCGTTTTCATGCGTGCCCCTTCTTGATGATGCTTCATCTGTCCATTTCACCGATCGAAGCCCTCTACTGCGAACATTTTATTACAATTTCTATGAAAGTATTGCCATTCAGCGCTGATTGTTGAAAGGTGCTCAATGCTGAAAATCACCCACGAGACATTTCACCGCGAAAATGTGTGATCGCATTTTTAATCTCACGGTTCGATACCTTTGGCAAAGGTATCAATTGTCCAACAATAATCAATCGTGTACCCTCGATCACGTGCTCGCCAAGAGTATTAGAGCGAAGAAACCCGACGTGAAATCGGCTTAAAGGTTCAACTGCAAAGTAATGTCCTTGTTGCCTTGGACAATACTTTTGATTGAAAGACAACGAATACTCGAAATGAGCGCAATGATTTTTCATGCTATCCTTCTGAAAATTTTATTAATTACATAATAAAAGCTACTTTTCTAGTATACACGTTCTGTTATATTTTAGATTCACGAATTATAATGATGTATATTTATATTTCTCTTTTAAAATATAAAAATAATGAAACGTCCGGAAATGTGGTATTGTGCGGCGGCAAGATTGTTTTTTTCAAATTGTAATAATTTAACGCGGAATGGGACCTGCGAATGAAAAAGCGGTAATAAAATCTTTTATTACTGCGTTTCAGAGCGGCCATGAGTGATAATTATCGTATCTCTAAGAGGTTCCACGAAGACAATGCTTGCTCGCGTTTATCCATGATGAAATTACATGATAATTACTCGAAAGCAAAGAGTGTCGCGCGGACGACTTCCCATTTTCACCTTGCGACTTTTATGTGACCATTAATTCCTTTCTCGACTTTTTTATTTTACTTTTTATTTTACAAATTATCTATTGTTTTAGATTGTTGCGCCGATAAGGGATACCGATCCATTATAATGTCTTTAGCGAAAAATTATGATTCGTCGGTCATTGAGCACAGCTTCCGTAAGAATTTTATGTTATCTTAATCTCGCGGTCGCTATAATAACATATCGCATAAATTAATAGAATCGATAAAAAGCTTAAAGATAAGACATCGGACTCGAAAGATTAAGCATTCGTAGTTCCGCTTTCGTGATTCATATTAATGCCTCGCCAATAAATCGTTGGCACTCATAGCACGCGGTTGAAGAAAAACGAGGAGGAAAAACACGAGAAAAGAAGAGAGAGACAGAGAGAGAGAGGGGGGGGGAATTTTTACTCACGCCGTAATTTCTTCGGTTTGCTTTTAGTGCGCGGTCGTATGTCAAACTGTTGAGTACGCAAAAGGATGGGAGCTTTTCCCGATTGTACACACGTTGCCAGCCGCGGTTCCGCTGGTTTAATCTTTTCAGCGTGACGACGTAACGGTACAGTGCGTGCCATCAATGACTATGCTGCGTCAACCGGCACTCCTGCGTAATATCGCATACGGAACCGCGTGCGCAATGTTGCCAAAACAGCGCGCTCGGTATCGTACATGTTAATTGTAAATAAAATGAGACACGAAATTAGGCAAATCGCTGATCAACGCAGCGTGGTACGCTTGCGAAAAGTGTGTCGGCGTTCGCGCGTTTCGAATCGTTTTGCCATAGAGAGAAGACAATGCGCTACGAGATTTATTTATTTATTTATTCGTCCTGTATCCAAAATATAAATATAATATAATATAATATATATATATATATATATATATATATATATATATAAAATTGTAAAGAATAAAATTATTTACAATTGTGTATAATAAAATTGTAAATAACGGTATAGCTAAAAAATAAACAAGCAGTATAGTCGTGCAAATATTTTCAAGCAACCGCTGGATTTCCAACTTTCGATGCGATGTTTTACTGACGAGTTATCGTTGCGAGAAACTCGTTCAATTATAAATGGTCACAGCTTCTGGTAACGACAAATCCGTAGAATATTCCGTTCAATCTACCTGTAGAATTTACTGCAGTAGTATTGCTCTTCTAAAAGGTTTGAATTATTTTCAATAACTTTTTACTTATATATATATATATATATATATATATATATATATATATATATACTATACTTTTTTTATATTAAATATCAAAATAGACATTTTTTCTCTGTTATTTAATCTAATGATGAAAATATTTTGAATCAAGCATTTTATTCGGAACGTTTTACTAAGGAATCGAAATTTCTGTAGAAATTAGATCGGCTAGGATACCTTATAGTCTTTATTCAACGAGCCATTGCTGGGAAAATTTTTTAAAGGAGGTGAATGGCAAGATAGATGAGCGCAGTTTCTTTTAACGATCGAAATTTTCAAACGAACCACGAAGCGTCGCTCTATTAACTATGCGTCCGTCATCGTTGAGGCCTCTGTGGTAAGAAGATCGAATTGTAAATAGAGGAATTTGTGCGACGAAATGTTTTGCGCCACAGAAGGAGTTGCGTAATGCGATATATAGCGGACCGTGGAAGTAATCGCCACTTTTCTATGAGCCGAAACATGGCTGCGTGTAATCCAGCCTCTTTGTATGTAAATGAAGTAGCAGTATTTGCGACACAAAGCTGCGCTGCCTACCTATAGAAATGTTGCTTGAAGGAAAAGACTTGAAGGAAAGATGTAACATCAAGATATGAATACACGAAAGTATAATGGACATTTAAGTACTCCGCCGCTGAGCGGTGCCATTACACGGAGAATTGAAGAAGAAATGAGAGACGTACTCATAAGCATTATCATCTTATGATAGTCAGCCGTCATTTGTCAGCCACCTTCGCCAACTTGGATCGTACGAGAAAAGAAGCGAGATGTGCGTTTTATTTCTTTCTGTCAAACGACCTGACCCGTAAGAAATTCTTTATAAAAATATAATTGCAAGCAAAATACACGTGCGTCTTATGTATATTTGGAATAATATGTAAATGAACTTGAGAAAGAAGTCACTTAAGAATTGATTCTCACAGTTTACGATCTCATTCAGAAGCTTTTTGATGTTCTTCGTTTCATAAAAATAACTTTTATAGGAAGGAAAATACGCGATTTGTATGTATAAGAGTCGACTTCTTTGGACTTTTGGGGTCATAACTTTCAGTTTGTACTGTTGTCTCGTAAACGGTACCATTTGAAACATAGAATTACGATACTAAAAAGTGACTCTCACTTGGCAAACAATAGACTTGGAACGCCTAGAAATCAAAATAGACAAAGAATATTTCCATGTCGGAGAAAATCGAAGAGCGCGGGGAGAGGGAACAATTAATTTTTAAGAGAATTAAAAAGCTAGAGGAGGGGAGAGGGGGCAATTGTTACGAAGAAGTTATTACGACTCAAAGCCGACGTTATATCATAGATTATTTCTTCTTTCTTGCTCTTTCTGTTATCAAAATGTATTTTCCGAAAATCGGATTTTGAGTTCTTTCATTTTCTTATAACATTTTAACACACTGAACTTGCAATTATGAAATTATTTTGCGAAAATCGGTGGGATCTCAGCGAAATCAATCTTGTCGAGGAAATGGAAATGCACTTCCAGAGTGCAACGGTGCGCGAGAAAAAAGTCATGTAACAGTATCCGCTGTTACATTGTACCGTACTGAATCTATTATTTTTACGATGCGTCTGTGCTCCTCCTTTCATAACGCACGTAGGGAAAGTAATGAAAAATTTTACGGAAATTCACACGCAGTTAAACAAATACGGAAATAATCACATTAAGATGAAAAGCGTAAAACAAGTTTACGAAAGAAAAAAATCCGACGACGGAGTTGAAGAAAATGAGCACAACTGAGAGTAGTTACTTCTGGCATGATCGTCTGACGAAATCATTTCCCACTGTTCAAACGATCGAATCACGCGTTTCTTTTCATGCTTTCTCTGACGTAATCGTTTCCTTGCGATTACAATGAACATGTTTCATAGTATTTTCTTCCTATGACGCGTCACGCATCGAAACAACATTTTGTATGCGTATATCATACGTACGTCGTTACATCTAGATTTTACATCGAGAGAACGAAAGATGTAATCAGATTATTGATAATGATTATTGATTAATTTAATTTTCTTTCAAAAATATTTTTAAAAATATTAATAAGGAAAAGTATTAATAATAATTAACAATATTATAAAAATATATATGAGAAAAAGTAAATTTAGCTGATCAATTTTATTTACAAAACTTCTATCAGTATTTTTTTTTTATATCACAGTAATCGTTAGATTACTATAATTATCAATGCAAAGTAACGAAATGCAAATTTTTCTGGATATTATCTTTCAATTATCTATATCGGCTGTATCGAAACGGAAAGGTAATAATTATATACAGATTGTGCGTATACGGTGATAATTACGGTGGATTTAGATGAGACGTAGTACGCCGAGGATATTACTTCCTCGAAAGTTGCTCACATAACTCGCATGTAACAGATATTTGATTAGCCGTGTTACCGGCGCTACGTGTGGATGTTTGATAAAGTGCGCTTCGCTCGGTTCATTTAATTATCTACCTGTATGTGCCCTATAATCTTGATTATGCGTGCAATTTTGCGGATGCAAGTCGCGACAGTCGTGAAAGCAGGAAAATTTCACATAGTACCTTGCTAGTCACTGATTACATTGATGATCGCATAATTAAAGGCATACCGATCAAGAAATATATCGTCGTTACCGAACCGAACGAAATATTCCACGTGCGTGTATAATAACAACGAGAAGACACAGGCAGGACGAGAACTCTAGGCGCAGGTTGGAAGACGGCCTTGGAGAATCACGTAATAAACGCGAATGACGGTAATGCAGACTGATGAGCGGACGAACAGAATGGATATGGATATGTTGCTCTTGGGCGTGTGATGGAAGATTCTCTCTCATGATTTACGGAACTCGCGTGACCGCCGTCGTCATATAACTGGTTCTCATCGCGGTTATTACCATCTTCGTAGTGCACGTGGATATATTGACACGTTGCTATATACGGCAGGTTGCCGAGAAAGTCTTCCAACGTCGCTGTGCCCTTCCCCGTGAGCGATCTTATGTTCCAAAAAAGTGTCCATGACCCTCCCTGTCGAGTTCAAGGTGCGGTGTTTTGGAATACGTTTAAGAGAACACTCGCGATTTCTCCAAATTTGCAGCACGCTGTTGTGATCAATGAAGAGAAATTTGGACCTCATCAAATAGATGTTTAAATACTTTATTAACTGATTTTCCGATGTCTCGTTAAAGCGTCTTATCTATAGCGTTAAATTTATGACTCATTGCCATTGATTATTATCAATGAGAAACGACGACTGTTATAATTACCGATACTGATAAAAGATTGACTTGATCAATTGAAATTTCTCGCCTGCTAGATATATTCAATTTAATGCTAGATAACGTTTCCGGCTATTATTATTAATAATTTATCTTTTGTTAAAATGTATTTATACTGTACTAAAATATATTTACTTATAAATTTTTTAATATCTACATAACAATGAACTTGGAAATGCATCAAGTTTTTCACATTATCTTTGCAGTTAATAGAAGTTCTTTTTTTATATTATTTGATTGAATAATTATGCATTACTTATCATTGCTACATTGTGACGTAAAGTAGAGCAGAATAATACATGTGTCTCGTGTATAATTCAACAGTAATTGTATATAATATTATAATAGTAATTGTAATATAATATAATATTATAATAGTAATTGTATATGTGAATATCACGGAATAATCAGTATTATTAAAAATAGATGTACGCGCCATTGCCAGATAATTAACTGAATGGTTTGATTGTTCAATTTGATAACCAGTTACTATATGATACGCATGCTACTTGTATTGCCGCGGATTTAGATATTTAATTTCAATTTTCACATTATCTTTTTTTCCATGTAAGATTACTGCTATTTATAGAGAGAATATGTAATTTAAACAAAAATGTATACAATACGATACAATATTTCACACACAATTCGTGACTTTAATTTCAATGATACTTTCTCTGATGAATTTGAAGTTGCTTTTTCTTTAGCAAAGATATCGACAGAGAGAGAGAGAGAGAGAGAGAGAGAGAGAGAGAGAGAGAGAGAGAGAGAGAGAGAGAGAGAGAGAGAGAGAGAGAGAGAGAGAGAGAGAGAGAGAGAGAGAGAGAGAGAGAGAGAGAGAGAGAGAGAGAGAGAGAGAGAGAGAGAGAGAGAGAGAGAGAGAGAGAGAGAGAGAGAGAGCATTTATTGAAATTATATAGTTTCAATTATATAGTTTCACCAAAGCTCTTCTTCGTCAATCACTTATAAGCAGGAAATTATGATTGCTGAGACACAACACATGAGACATACGCATAACAGCCTTGAAATGCTATATTTATACATTGGATAGTTACTGAGAATAATTACAATCGACAAAAACAAATATTATCTTAATGAGCATCGCATGGTTTTCATTGTTACCATTCGGTGTTTCATGTATTTTTACGATAAATTGTTACCATCTATATTTTTTATGGAATAATTTGCGCAAAAATATATCTTCAACATTTTGAATAATCACTGATGTTGTAGAGTGTTTAATATCATTATTACACAACAACAAACATATTATTAATAAGAAATATCAATTAAAAATAATAATTAATAAGAAATATAGCATTTAATAATTATTATCCAAGCCAATATTAACTGTATAATTATTTGAATAATATTTAAAGTATGAGAAAAATATCTTTTGAAGGTGCGGCGCACCATTACTCACGTGTTCGGATGACAGAATCTCCAGTGAAATAGGATAGAGTTTAGTTGGTCATGATGTGTGAAAAATAAATGATACGTATACGAATTATCGCAATATAGTAATCGTAATGGATGAATCAAATTCACTCGCGTGTCAATTACACAGAAATAGCCGGCGTTGAAATCGGCGAGGATCGGATTGGCGAGACGAGCCTACCACGGTACTCCGCGATCACCGACTGTCTGACCAGCTGACTGTAAAATGCTGGAACCGTATCAACTGACGAGGAGCACGGCTGCACGAGTGCCCGGCGTCTACAACGTGACGCCGGTCGCGTTCGAAGGAAACCGCGTTGGCAATCCCTCTCCATTCCGCTCCGTCATAGGTCTTCGTTCGTTTCGCGCTTCTTCTCTCTTCCGGGAGTAGTTGGGTCATTTCTCAATTTCTCATTGCACTCCTCTTCGCAAGCAGCAATTCACGCGATCGAATCGATTCGCTGAAATTTATTGTGTCTTCGCGAAGAGAAAGATTTCTTTTATATTTTCACTGGCATTTATTTGATTTTGAATGTAATTTTATATAAAGCGTTTATTTGTTTGGATGAAGATATTGTTATTTCGTTGCATTAAGTCATATTATTTGATTAAAAGAACAAGATCGTTTGAAACAATTTGAAATAATTTGCGACGAAATAATATGTTCTTTGATCATATTAAATATTATTTAATAAATAAAATATAAATTTGCAATATGCGGCGCTAAATGGACATGGCCAAGTTTTATTTCTCGTAAATAAAAACCATAAATAGAAGTAGAATAAAAAAAATGTAAAAGTATTATGAAATCATTTCAATCCTTTCTAGTAAAGTGATTTTTTGAAGGCAAGTCCCCAAAATGGAGATTGCATTCAAATGGAGTCCCTTCAAACGGGAAATTCTAAGCTAAAGTAAATTAAATTTTAACGATATAATTATTAAGATGATAACAAAAAAAAAATGTCTTTATAGAAATTTAGATATTTTAGTCATCTTTTAGACGATTTAGTGCTGTCTGAGATTTTTATTAGTACATATACAGAGTGTCCCAGGTGTCAAATTTTGTCAGTACATTCTAGAGGTCCAGATAGAAGAAAAAAATATTGTATGAACATAGATTGTTTAAAACGCTTTATTAAAAAATTATAAACAAAAATACGAAATTTCAAGGAAACAGTTAAGAATAGCGATATGTTTTATGCGACTCGTGTTTAAATCAGCACACATTAAAATAATACAACTTTTGCTGAATATTAATTATTACAATTAATTATTTAATACTAATTATTACTATTGATATTAATTTTTATCTAAATTGTAGATGCAACTAATGTTCCATTGATCACCATCATTAGCAATACAAGATTGACAGCAAATGAAATTTCATCACTATACGAAGTTTATTTGTATTTTGTTTCATCTCTATAAATATATCATTAATTTTTTGTATCAGTTTATCACGCGTATTTATTGTTATTATAATTTTTTAAACAATCCATGTTCATTTTTTTTTCTAAATCCACAAAACGTACTGACAAAGTTTTGCACTTTAAACCTGGGACACCTTATATATTATTGGAATCATAATGCGTCTGTGTGTGTGTGTGTGTGTGTGTGTGTGTGTGTGTGTGTGTGTGTGTGTGTGTGTGTGTGTTAAATAAAATATATAATATAATATACTAATATAATATAATACTTTTACTGATACAATGAAATTATTTGAATTATGTAATGAAATTATTTAAGTAAAAAAATATTTTCTTTTATGTAAAAATATTTGTTATTTGAAAAGTCAAACAGTTGCGTTTGTTATCTCAAATATGGGTTGGACCATTCCAAACAATACATTTGTTTGGATTAAAGAAAATTTATTAAATCTAAAAAAATATTTCTTTCTATATTTACAGTGGATTTATATTTTCGTTATCTTATCAGTTTGTTATTACTGTTGAAAATTTGCAATTTTTTTTTTTATATGTCGAACGTTCCTAATTACTAATATATTCTTTTGTCTGTCGATAGCGCGAAATGGTTACAAGAAATTAGAAATATGCGTGTGGAACGATCGAAAGTTTCTGATTAAAAGTCGATGCCATGTTTGTCTGTTGTTAAACAACCGACAGTGCGAAAAATTGACGTATATCTTCAGAAAGGATCACAGAGATGATCGCGTAACGTTCATTAATCATTAAGGAAAGTGTTGTCGACCGATTAGACATCCTTCGTATAATACAATCGAGAACAGTCTCGGTATTCATTCTCACTTCGATTTGTGCTCCTCTCATCATCTTGTCTTCCAATACGTATATCACAGATGCTCGTTACGATCGCGTCGATCAATCTTAAGATCAGCTTTCACTCATCTATTATTTTTATTTTAAAACTTTACTATGATCAGCTTGAATCAATATATAATTTTATAACATTAAACAGTAGCGTCAACAGTAGCATCACTTGAACTGAATCACCGAATTGATCCACTTGCCGTGCTTTGCCGTACTATCAATTCTTATCTTGCGACGTCCAGTCTTGTTCTTGCGACGTCTTCCTCTTTGTCGTTATCCAATTCTAGAAAATTACATTTAATTGTACCGCAAATGCACGTAACAAACATTTTTTTTCGTGTAATGTCTAACTATACATAACTATAGTGTCTGTAAATAATGAAAATGTATTAAAATGATAGTGTTTGAAGCTTCTTATTATATTATCCTTTCCTACTTTCTATCGCTGTCGCTTCTGCATGGAAGCAAAGGTGCTTCTTCTCTTGAATATTTGAATAATATTTCAACTATAGATGCCTATGCAAATATTCGATTGATCGATAGAGATGCTTTCAGTTAGTAGCGACATCAGTTAATACATTCACAGTTAGTGCAAGTGAGTTTTTATTATTCGCTTATGATCGAAATATTCCTCTCGCCAGCATTTTTTTAAAGATCGCGCGAACGGCGGATGTACGTTCATGGAAGCGTAGAAGCGCGGCCGATAAGCGAGATAACGTTCCTCTAGCTCGACGTCACAGTCGGATAAGTCAGAGCTCAACGATGCGTGATAAGTACTCGCTTTACTCGCCGTATTCCTCTTGCTGACATTCCCAGCTTGGTATACTACGTACGCAGATAACGAGCATACGTAGGGGAATAGGCTGAGTTGCAGAAAAGCGACTGTTATAATGACTCAACCAAGGATCAAACGGCATCGATATACTTGTATGTGCATCATGGACGTTTTAATAACACGTTTGTAAAACGCCACTTTAGAAATAAACGTCATAACGATCTCGGGAAGATAATATTAAAAATTAACGGTTTCTGAATGTCTGACGTTATTGCGGTGTCATACTACGTATAATGTACCAGTAAAATTTAGTACATGTTTACAAAGTTAGTTAATAACTAATAATACCTTTATGCATTTATGTGGAGCTAACATAGTTTCAAATGTTTGTGCACAAACAGGTAACTTTTCGCGTGAATAGACCGCTAAGTTAAGACATTAAACTATCGACATTGGTTAATGCTAATTTAATTAAATCTTCTTTGCTCATCCGTTATGGTCAAAATTATGAAAACAGAAAACAGAAATAAGTTAAAACAGAAAATATAAGTTAAATTATGATTCAAATTATGATTGAAACTAATATCAATAGGATTATCTGATATGATAAAAATATTATTTTTAATTATTTACATTAAAATTTGTATATATACATGTGTTTTTAAAGAATTAGTTTTTTAAATTATAATTGATTGAAAAGAATCTTAAGAAATTAATTAAGATGGACAAATAAATGAACAATATTCTTTAATTCGTTTTAAATAGACTTTAATTAGACCTTGTGACTAAACTTCAAATGAAAAATGTGTAGGTTAATTAAAAAGATATATAATATTAAAAATTCCAATAAATAATTATTTTTTTTATTTCTTTTTGAATAAACTTTAATTTATTTTATTTAAGAAAACAAGTTTTCTTTTTAAATAAACTTCAAATTCAGAGAATTTTACAGTAGAATAAAAATCGTGAATTATGAAATATTTTATATTCATATATAATATATTTGTATTGATTATTTTTTTGAAATTAAAAAATATAAAACAAAAATTGTCTCTTTCATATTTGTCAAATTTATAACACGATCTATGCTAATTATAAGCACTTTCACTATTCTACAATTGTCTTACGGATTGCTGATATTACAGCATATTAACCAGCAAATGATAACATACGTTTTCAAAGAGATCGTGTCATTAATATTTTACACGCAGCAGGTGAAAATGGTGCAATTATCGGATAAGTTGTGCAACATATTTGACGATTTTAGAAAGCATTGATAGCTTTTATCATGCAATATTTTAAATATATTTTTGTGTGAATTCAATTTATATTTGTTATCGTATTATAAAAAACTAAACGATATAAATATTTTTTTGTTAATATTTTTTTAGTGTTACTTATCGACCCATTGATTTTTTTGAATGCTCTGTTAAAGATATTTTGTGATTATTAGATGGAGCAAGGAGTTTGTCAAAAATAATATAAGAATTTACAGAAATCTATTTTATCGTTAACCGAGATGTATAAAAAAGCGTGTTTCTTTTTAAATTAAAATGTTAGTATAGTACTAATTAAACATTTTTTTTTTCATATTTTTGATGTATCTATTGCGACATAATGTTTATTATATTACATATGTAAATTATTTTATTTTATTATATTGATTATTATATTGATTGTAATAATAAAAATAAATTATCGATAATTATATAAAATAATTTGGTATTTACTAATATTTATTTTTACGCTTATCTCTGATAAATATTATTAATGCACATTTAACATTTTTTTAAAAGTAATTTATAAAAATTACCTAATAATATAAATTTCGATTAACATATAATAAATTGAGATTCATTAAACGAGTCGTTAATAGCACTGCAGACCGTATGTAGATCCTTGATATTTTTACGACTGCCGGCAAACAACGGACGCTGTTTTTACGACTCTATTTATCTTTATAACGAAACGTGAAATATCACACGGCGGTGTCATTAGATTCGTTCTTGATATCTGGGGGTGTCATCTATGCTTGGCAAACAGATTTAAGCTGAGCAAACGCATCGCTCATATCCGTTTGATCAAATAATCGTACGGTACAATTCGCATCCATTAGCTTTCATTAAATATCATTAATCACGGTTATGAAAGTGACAGTTTCATTTAATAATTATCCGGGAGCAGTATTGAGGGATTGTAGTTTCGTAGTACGGCATGCTTAAAGCCGGCAAACAACGGACGCTATTGTTCTCGGTGTATTAGAGATTTACAGGAAAGAAAGTTTGTTTACCTACGTTATAAGAGCTTCCATTGTTCCATCATTAATTTCAGCCATTATTCTCGAAAATGTTGATCACCGCTTTGCTTCCGTGGATAATCAAATTTATTAATAATCGATGTCTCTGGAACTTCTCAGCCTCTTTTTTCCAAAATTAAAAAAAAAATATTACGTGTTAGAGTTCTAAATGCTTCCTCGTGGAAAATTTTAAATAATTCTAAATAAGAAAATTCTAAATAATTTTAAAAAAAAGTTGTATTATTTAAAGCGCAAAAGATTAAAAAAAAAACAGATTAATTTTACACACGACGTCTTTTATTATTTAAAAATCTTAATTTCTTTGAATTTTTCTTCCAATGTTCCAATTTTTTAATTTCAAGATTTAAAGATTCAAATATATTTTATTCAAAGATTTTAAACAAATCTTATTTTTTAAAAATATGAGTATTTTTTCAAGAATTCTGTTCAAAATGTCCCAAAAGTTAACTTTATGAAAAAAATTTAAATCTATCTAAATTAAAAGTACAATTATTTTTTTTATAATTTTGAAAAAGTAAAACTGACTTCATAGGAGTTAATAATCGTGTTTCGATTTTCAATTTAGTAAAAGTGATATCGTGATTCTTCTTGTTACAATCGTTTCATATTTTTAATCTATAGCTTTATACTCATTTGTTATTTCCGTCAAGCTTGTCGACGAGCGATCTAACATAACGTTAAAATGTACCCTCTTTTATCCGATACTAAAGAACGTTTTTAACTTTTCCAATCGATGGACGCACAACTCTGGCAAACATCTGTCTTTGTTTGACTTATGTTGTAGTCATAGATAAGATTGGAAGTTCAGCCATCTGTTGCTAAAATCAATCTTCTGTCTAGGATCGTGTTATATATACGCGTATTTATATGCAGTGCCAACAAAATGTTCAGAAAACATGGGTGCGTTATTTAACTTTGTGTCAATCCAGAACTGAATTCCGTTTTATTGCCTTGTTTTTCGTATCCATCACATTTTACACGAATTGTTTTTAAACAATATTTGCGAACCAAGCTTTCTGCATTAGCCTTTATGAATCCTATTGTCCGCGTCGAGATCACGCGGAATCATCGGATGATCATTCTGATGCAAATTGCCCCTCCCCTCTCCTCCCCCCCCTCGTGTGTAATTGTCATGCCACGAGGATAGATCGCGAGGTTCGTTGATCCCGCAGAAACGATAAATTTCGTTTAGACCCGCAGCTACGGGATCCTAATTTCTCAGCTGGACATCGTCAGTTGTCCTTTTACGAATTCACGTTGCGGGATGCAATAAGTCGACCACCCGCGTAGACCAGTAGGTCTACACGACGCGGGAAGTCCAGACGCCTCTTCGACGCTCGGATATGCGAGCATCGATAATTGTTACCGCCAGTTTACTATTGACGCTTATTTCATTTTCACTTTGTTCGAGGGAGAAATTGCCTTTCGATGACGTCGGTTGGTGCAAACGTACGTAACGTTTTTTAGGATGCCACAAGAGTCGGTATTAATTCGGCATTGGTGTGTTCTTTCGTAATGAAATAATTCATATGACGTCCACTTTCCGGCGTCCGTCCATTGGTCCGAATAAGCTATGTGACACAGAACAATTTCACAGAACGGTTTACCCTAAGGGCTTCTCAACTCCCGTGTCCTAGGATTGGATCATCGGGGGGTAAATTAAAACGAAGACTTATGGAAATGCAAACATTCATGTCGCCAATAACGATTCCTCTCGCCGAAGACCTAGACTTTAAGGGTGCGAGTTGGCGTCGATCAACGAAGACGCGCGAGCAAATTACCGAGTTAATTGCATCTTTTTCCGGTCGTCTCGTACTCTGTTATATCGAAAATATGGTGGTGATTATTACCAAACAGAATTTCACAGCAGCAGCGTCATTCGTCATTTGATTCGTGTCAAAGCAAATTTTATGAAAGCACAGAGGAAGCGTTCCCTTAAATTAAATTCAATGCAAAAACAATTAAAGTACTCTGACTATTAAACCATGTCTTAATAATTATTAATTTCTTCGGAGACACGTGATTTTAAAGAAACTTTGTTCCTTTCTTTCTTGTCTAGTTAAATTGTTAAATTTTACTTTGGTCAGATCTTCGATAAAAAAATTTCCTGTTGTAAGCATGTCAGAGAAATTCTAAGTGACAATAATAGTTCTTCAGGTTGCACACTCGCTGCCTCCAATCATAACGTACGATTGTTTCGAGAACTCTCATGGATGCTTGTGCTTTGTCTTCGTTGGCCGAACGCGTTCTCATGAAGACCGAGAAAGAAAATAATTGGACATAAATCCACCCGTTGACCGATTCGAGGTGGTCATTATGCGGGTCGGAGCGTACCTTTGCTCGAGTGCAACGTAAATATAGGCCACTACCGTATACGCAACTGTACCCACTAAATATTACTTGAAATATATGACAGGCAGATAAATGGGTCGCGATAAGTATCGAATAATACAAAAATGGTCCCTTATCATCATTTTATAGCTGCGTGCGTGCTTATTTGACAAAAAAAAAGAAAAAAAAAAACAATGTAACGAAAATAGAAACATAATCAACTTTTTTTGCTAAAATTAAAATTTTTTTATTCAATAATTTTGCGTAATATCATACTCGATGATATATTTATATTTATATACCTACTTAAGGACGAGATTGCAGAATATTTTTATTTTGTTTTTAATACAAATAAAATTATTTGTATTAAATTACGCTTGGTAAATTACTATTGGAATAAAAAATTAATAGATATTTCGTTATATCGATAAAGTATTTAGAGCTTTATTCTGAAAATACAAATACTTCAAAGAGACATTTACATATCCTTATCCAGCGTGTCTTTTCAATTTTGCAGTTTTCAATTAGCGCCTGCTAATGATGAAAAGAGAAATAAAAAAAATATTCTTTGATCTCACCGTTTCCGATTTGTGCATAATGTTCGGTTTCAGTGTGAGAATAGATCCTACCTCGAGCGCGCGCAAATGCAACACACGTGATTGGCGCTGGATTTGTCAAATGATGAATATACGACGCGACATATTCGCAAAATATTTACCGCATTGGGATAGCAAAGAGGTTTACCGAACCTCTATAGAATGGAAAAACATTCACATGTACATTGTGTTTGTGATATTGCGTATGAATAAAATAATAATTTTGCGATGAAAATTGGACAAATTTTTACCCTTAATAATTAGTAGCGTATTTGAAAAAAATCGACATTTTTAATTAAAACATTTTGAGAATAAAGATACGTCGAGATAATATATCTTTATCGAAACTAGCGTTATAGCGTTCTTTCAACGTTAGCAACGAGAAAGAGAGGAGGGTGACTGTGGCAGAATGTTTTCCTTGTTAAGAAACGATGATTTCCATGCTTGTTAAGAAGTGATTTACCACGCTTTGATCTAAACTGATACGTGCATAATGCTTGCTCGCCTCTGACGTAAGCCCAACCTCATTGAACGCGCGTTCGGTCCCTTCTTGTGATCCCCGATTCGCCACTCCTGTCAATGAATAAAAACCACAAAGCGCCCCAACGAGACCGTATCTTCTTCATCGAATCTCCAAGCTTTTCAGTGACTCGTTTTTTCGACTCGGTTTTCTCACTCTCCTCTGAGTATAGATACAAGTGAAAAAGACCTTGCTTTTTTTTGTCGAAGAGAAATAATCCCAAATGAGCGCACGATAATTAATGATTATAATCTTTAGTCGAGATAAAGATGAAATTTATTGACGTCATTTAATTATCGAATATATGCTGTTATATGATTATAATTTTTAATATTATTCAAATTTTTACGTTGAGCCAAGAAATATAAAATGCATAAGAAAATTGGTGTAAAATTAAAAGTAAAAATAACATATGTAATATTTATAAAACTTTTCTAATCGCTCAAACATCTAAATATCTATGGAAATAAATATATAATCCTCCTGGAAATCCTCCAATCATTCTTAAAATACGCTTGCCTTATCTCTAACGTTGCATCGTCAGCGACGTAACTTCCCCCCTCGCAGGCAGCTCGTTTTTACGATTCAACCTTTCGCCTCTCATCCCTCTTTTTCTCCCTTTCTCTCTCGCTACTGTCTCTTTGATTTTGCCATTCGTGTTCACTATCGCAATATCACGTGTTTGTCGCCGATCGAACATCTACATTATCGGCGACGACATCTTTGCTGTTGGGACGGGGTGTTCGTTAAATCGGAACACATTGTCCCGATAAATCACGATTCGATATGAGGAAAATGTTACGCAAATGCCTTCTTATTTTCCATTTTATTTTTCGTTGTCTTTCATTTTCCTCGAGTCGTATTTTTATACTTACGCTATTCATTATCAATTTCTTTGCTGTCTGTAATTCTTCAAGTCGTTATTTTGCATTAATAATGTTTCATTCTAATAAGACGAAGCTTGAACGCGCGATGAATTAATTTCCACGACATATTTTTTGAAAGCAAGGCAGCACTGCTGTGTGAAATAATATTATAAAGCAATTAAACGGATTATTACAAACATTGTGTATGATTATATCGTGCTACGTTACACGATCGTGTAACGTAGCACGGTATAAATAATGTTAAATAATATCAATATCACGGTGTTATTAATATTACAGGTATACAAGAAACTACATACATATGGGTTTACTTATTTTGAGAGAATTTGCAATTGACAAATTGACGATATTAAGTCGAAAACATGTTAAGTATCAAAGTAAGATATTTTAAAGACCAATGAGAATTAAGCGTTGTTAACGGTATTTGATAAATATTTATTTTTTATTACATTGTAATCTAACAATAATATTATCAGCATTACGGGCGGATTTTCACCACAAGATTTCAAGTTTGACGATTTGTTTCTAACGTCGTTTATTTTGTTCTGTTGATAATGGCTCAAGAAATGAATCGAAACATTCGGAATATTATTATGTTCTAATATTATTAATATAATATAAAAAGGATATTTACCAAATTATTATACCTGTGCACCGTCATAACAGCGCTTGATGGCTCTTATTGGCCTTAAAAATTTCTGCTTTCATCATTTCGAGAGTCATTTGTTAATTTATTGTTACATATTAAATATATCACTTAACTGTCACGTAACAACGTATTACAAGATTACTTGCTTAGTTAGTCTGTATTAAAAACAAAATTTCTAAATAATAATATTACGAAAAATGTCTCTCTCGTTTCTTCGCGACGATCGGGAGTCGAGCGGGAAATGCGCGTAAAGCAGTTTATCGGCGGAACACGAGTGTACTCGTTATACATAAACGATCCGGATTCTAACTGACGCGAACCGCATCACACGTGTTTTCGGCTCACGAGCCAATGCATATTTATATATTTTAGTGCTACACGGTACGATAGACGTTATTACGTAATAATCCTGTTAAATGTAACGTTAAATACTATTAGCGTTGGCAAAACCGTACAGCGGAAGCCACGCTGTTCTTGCTCAACGATTTGCTCCACGCGTCGAAATCCGTTCAGCAGGACGAATGGAAAGTTTCCATCAGTTTACATATTCCGTAATCCTAGGCTGCTTAGGGCTTAGAGTCACATCTGTCAGTAACGGTGCATCGTCATCATTAAACATGCACAATTGTAATATTGATAATATAAATTATTATATATTAATAAATATAAATAAAGATTTTTGAGATATAAATAAATAGGAGACAGAAGGATTAAATAAGAATCACTGAGGTGCAATGTATATATCTTTTTTTGGTCATACATCTTTCTCAGCTCGGCAAATTATTCACCGATTATTTGTCGCTCTTGAAGTTGATGAAAACTCCCGTCTTCTTAGAGTAAGAAAGTTCAGGTTTGCATATTGGCTGAGATAATATTTTTCGCAACAAATTGTTTACAGTTTTTTAAGACAGACTTAGAACATTAATAATTTTAAAATTAATTATTAATCTGATAATAATAATAGTGTGATATTACGCTTTAGCTTTCAACTATATTTCAAGATCGTCGGCGCATAGTGATTATTGAAGTGAGAAAGATGTATCATAAAAAGTATACTACATTCCATAGTATTGTTAATATTGTTTCTTACATTGAAAAAACTTGTTTAGATAACAGTAAATTTTTACACGAGCACTTTTTTTTAATTAATTGCACGTTTTTTTATTATATTATTATAAAGTTCCACTCAAATTTTGCGCATGTAGTTTCTACATTAATCGATCGTGTCCGTTTAAACTTAACGTAAAAATGAAATTGATTTAATTTCTTCGATTTTCAATCGAAACAAAAATCTCGTGTTTATGAATAAACTGAAAAGTATGATTTGCATCGAGAGAAAATAATAGGAATCGTGTTTATTAATTTTATACGCGTAGTTGAAAATCTCTTCACTCGCTATACTGAAAATTGATCAAAGAGTATCAGTGGTAGTAGACAGACAAACGTATCGTCATCGTTCATATCGAGAGATTTATCGTGACGAGATACGAGGATTCATACGAGGAAAATTGATAAAAATTACCAGGCTTATCTTCGACACACGTTTATCCCTTTGCCAAGATTTATGAGGGCAATTGGTCCGCTGTAAAAAATTACATTTGCGAGCTACTCATAGGTGTTGCGCGGATTGCACGCGGCGTGCAACGAGCCGCGTTTTAAAGTATCGTTTGTCGAGCCATTAGAGTCACGCGCACAGGACTATCGTTTCTCCAGTTTAATCTACCGTAGAATTTTATAACCGGGTAAATCGTTGGCTCTTCGCCGCGCGCTCCGTTTGTCTCTCTCTCTCTCTCTCTCTCTCTCTCTCTCTCTCTCTCTCTCTCTCTCTCTCTTTCTCTTCTTTTTTTCTTTATTTCGGATTAGATCGTTCTCCACACGCATCGCATAAATTTGCAAGGTACGTTAATTTAGCTGATCGTTCGAGTGATAAAATTACCAGTCGCCGCGCGCTTGTATCGCCGCGCGCCCTTTCAATGATGAAATGTTTCACTATGGATTTAACCTGTAGGTGCTCGGCCGCACGTAATTTGCCACGGGATTTATCATGGCGCAATTTCAAGCTATGAGCGATATTGCGAATTGATGAAATGTGTCGTTATGGATGTTTGCTTTCCGCCTCGCGCACAAACGATTCGCGAAATATTTTTGCGCGCGACGCATTACGAAATTTTGATGTACCACCATCCTTGTTATCGCGAAATTGGTTTCCCCGTATGCTATTCCGTCCCGGCAGATATATTACAATGAAACTTATTGAATACTGATTGAATTATGCGATGCGTTGTAATTTATAACATTGCAGTTTAGAGTTTTAATCTATTGAGGCAACGCGTCGGGAAGTCTCAGATGCATATTAGAATTTATCGCAAGAATAAGATGTGATTTACGGATTTACGGACTCGATATTCATTAATGCCATTTTTTATAAGAAAAAAAAAAAACTAATTGTTCAATGAGTAATCACGTACGTAATCATAATGTGCTTAATTTTTATTTACAGCGTAAATTCAAGGAAAAGAGAATCTTGAAAATCGGGAAAAATGAGACTACTATCGTAGGGAAATGCGAAACGATAGAAATTGACGACTTTCTCTATTGCCGCAAAGCATTGGCTAACGAATACAAGCGTCCTCTTTTTATTAGAAAATGCTAGGGTGAAATGCTAAGGGGTCTCGAAGATGAAGTGGCTGAAGTGAAAAAGGAGCGTCCGGAATGAATATTTTTGATGCGACGCGGTAGCCTCCACCGGATTTGCATAATTTCCAAATCTGCTCTCCGCACGAAAACGACGTGACTTGACGTGATGCACACGTCTACGTGCAAACAGGCGTCTGAGTGACTCCGAGTCACGCAGACATCACGCAGCAGTGCCGCCGAGGAGATGTTTCTCGTCACGTGCCGAACATTCCGTTTGCTTTTTATGGCAAAGAAATTTAATTAAATTGTGCGAAGTTTAGTATTAATCTAACAACAAACGCGTATCGTTTTAATGTGAAGTCGGATTTTTAATACATTTTTAAAATTAACGGAAAATTTCCATGTGTTTTTGCAACGTAGATTTTGCATGCCGACATTATTCATTTTTCGAGCAGTCTGGTTTAGCGGGGCGGTTATTGCGGCGCCTTCTGTAATAGTCGAATATACTCGCTTGAAAGACTCATTCGCTCTCGAGCTGTCCCTTGCTGGGCAAGGGAGATGGGCCGCGAGAAGATATTACGGCTTAAACGGTTGGAAAATTGTCCAAACGGCCGTGCCGCATAATTTCGATGTGACTTAACGGCACTTAACTTAACGCCACGGGCCCGTTAAAGCCGTTCCATCGACGCCTCGCGCTAGATATAGTCCCGTTATCATCACGTTTGGTGTCATCACGCTAACTCTACTCCCCCACCTTCTCCCCCGTTTCCCTCTCCTCCCCGATGTCAAAGGATTTTACGTGGAAGTGACATGGTTGTCGACGTCGTTGTCCGTTATGATCGTTTTCTGGTAACGAATTAATTTGCACACAGCGTTAGAATATGCAGATCACTGTTTGGCGTAATAAATGGATGGGGTTAGCGCGGCTCCATAGGGTTAGGAGTTGATCTCGTGGACGCGACAGAATGACACCGAAATTGCTATTAATATTCATGCACAGTTGGGACGTGGAAAAGTGTTGAAAGGATAACCACGCGGCGCCTCCCGGCTGACAAATTGGAACTCGTTTCTTAAGTGACCCGGGATGAGTCTAGTTTATTCATTACATTATCGGCGGATTAAACATCTCTCGATGAAAGATACATCACTCTCGCACTCTCGTGGAAGTGGAACGGTCACATCAATTTTTCACGCAACTGGAATATCAAAGTTTATTTTCTTTCTAAATGAATGCCTGGCGGTTATTGCCAGCGTAGCTAATCCTTTATTACAAACGCGCCGTATAAAAAATCAATTGTTCCTTTTTTTTTGGCACCGATTGATTCCACTTGATCTCGCCGGTGCTGATCCTATAATTTGATCGGAGAGCTCTTTTTATAACTGTGTGTACGTGTGTAACCGAGTGACGTGAGCATGATTGTTACCCCGGATACGAGATTGCCACGTTTTACTGTCCCACGCGTAAATACGCGGATTATATACATTTCAACGAAAAGTAATTCTTTTCTTATCTCGTGGAAATGTATCGTACTGCACGCATGAATGTGTCCACGATTTTATGGTGTTTGGCCACGAAATCGTTTCGAGGATGATAATAATTTCGCACTAATTTCAAATATTATTCATACACCCACACGTAACTAGTAACCTTTAAGGCTAGGTTTCTCTCGAGGCGCGACTGGGTTATGTGACATCAGAGGCAAGAAATGACATGTAAAAAAAATTTTTCGCGTCGTATAAACTTTATTTTATACTTTTTCCTTAAAATGACATAGCATGATATTTTCATATTCTTAAAACTTGTAAAATATACCAAAAAGTAAGATATCTATCCAATAGCTCAGCCAGAAATCACCAGATCACTAGATCTAGTTTCTGATAATTGAGCAGTGACCAAGTTACTTCAAGAATTATTTTACACTTTTACGTGATCTATTGGATAGATATCTTACTTTCTGATATTTTTTACAAATTTCAAGAATATGAAAATATTATGTTTTTAAGGGAAAAGTACAAAATAAAGCTATACGACGCGAGAAATTTTTTGCTATGTCATTTCTCGCTGGCGTCATAATTCAATATGGCTGTAGCGAAAGAGCCGAGCCTTAACAATTAACATTTGCGCATTAATAATTAATAATACAATTTTATTTCTTTAACTCTTAAACTCTTATCATCGGAAATGAATTCCGACACGATCTAAGGCGTCAGTACAGGATACTTGCTATTTAGTGGAAAATTATTTCCTTAATTCAAAGTCTTGCCGAAATGTACGATTCGACGGATTGAACGGCTTCAAAAGCACAAAAGTGCAAACGCAAATCAGTTCTTTCGCGTGCCATCCCAAGGACGAACACGCGCGACATTACGCTACGCCGCGCCATGCCGCGCTACGCTATGCCGCCGTTCTAATGAAAATTAGCGATAATTGGCCGGAAAATGAACATTTGTGGTGGATTAAAAGGGGAGCCCGCGAAACACAGACGGCACACCGACCCCGCACTCCTCGCGTTTCTGCGGTGTCATAAAACCGGTTCGCGGTCTGTAATTTGTAATGAATACGGCTCTAACTAGCATCCCCTTCCATCATCCCCAGTTCCGCCATCGATGCATCGTCGGTGACGAATTGGGTTCGCACGACTCTGGCGCGCTTGTGGTTGTACATATATACAAGGTGGACCGATTAAACGGGATGACAAAATATAAAAGTTACCTCTTGCGATCGGCAGTGTAAATATTTCAAGAGAACCAAAATAGGCTTTTTAGCTCTCTGTATTTCTTGTAATTATATATTCAATAGCTCGGTAGTAGAGATTGTCAACGTAATTGTTAAAAAATTGAAAAATTGAATCACGTGGCTATAAAAATGAACGAATCAAAATATCAATATTTGGAATGTGCTTGTTTTTATATATATGATAATGTAATTTTTCCAAGCGAATTTTACATTTCGCATAATAAATTTTGCATTAAGTTTAGAAACTAGAGTATTCTCTCTTACTTTCGAGAGATGTATTCCCTGATTACACGGTTCACCCTGTGAATGGACACTGCGTACAAAGGTGTATACATGTCATCCTCCCTCGTACGCCGTACCTAAATCATGCGACAGAACGGTCCGTGATGCCTATTCATCGCGCACTCGAGTAGGTCCGAGCACGATCCTGACCCAGTAATTGGATTATTATTTCACCAACGATAAGTGCAGTAATGAAGTCTGTTTCGAGGAATCGCTTCAGACTACTATGATTTTAATTTCGATCGAGCAATTTCTCATATTCATCTAACGGCATTAGGGCATATTTTATTATAATTTTGCAAATTAATTATTTGATCGAAACACATAATTCAAAACACAGTGAACGCATGAAAAGCTTAAAGTGAATTAAAAAAGGAAAACTTTCTAGCGAATAATCAAAATGATTTCTTTATTTCTTAATACCAAAGTGAATACTACAATTTCTTGTTAATAATTCTGAAATCTTTGTTTCCATTTGCTCAATGATACGAACGCATGCGTACGATCATTTGCGGCACACATACATGTTTGGAGCAAGTCTCTCTCACTTGCTTTACTAAATTATACGATAAACTCAAGCATGATGTATGTTTATTCATCGGATACTCAAATCGCCTCTCACGTGATCCTAATCTCGAAATTGCATTATTATTATCCTCTCCAAAATGCGACGACACTCGATAGTCGCGGTATCGTGTGACGCGTCGCATCTTTTTCCATTAGTCGTGATAGGAGACGGAGATAAGGTTTCGCTCTTCCTGGTGAACACCACGAACACGATGTGCGCCTGGCTCGTGCGAGAAAACTGAGATTTTCCGTGTATCACATGTGCACAAGGAGACTGTCGGCGAATATAATTGGCGGAGATGCTATTTTAGGTACGCTGCTATTCTCGATGTACCTCGCATTGTTGGGGTTCACGTTAGATGCATTATTGAAGTGCAGTATTGAAGGAATATTTTCCTGTTTTATTTCTAAAATATGAGTAAAACTTGATTTACTAATGCTGGAAAATTGAGAAACCTGATACAATTTATATATTTCATATTTATTAAAAATTGATGACGAAAAAGCACGGATTATGCAACTGACGACGGAATACTTGGCGTCGAACGTTTGTGTATTACAACTGCGAAATCGCTGAGAAATCAAAGCCCGCATTTTTCAATCGGGGAAGGAAGACCATCGGGTATTTTTCCGAAATCCCAAGCAAGTCCACCCGAAGGCAGTGGCAACATCTTTTCATCCCCTTCCGCTCCACGTTACGATGGTGGTAGTGTCGGGTGGTAGTGTCCTTCTCCCCATCGCTCTTTTCCCTCCCTTGCGGCGGATCGAGCCGATATACCGAACATATAGGTGTCTCGTCACCGTATCACCTACCCACCCTACCTACCCTCCGCTAGAGGGTGCTCCTGGATGGCGTTGGTGGTTCGGGTGGGTCGAGGAAACGGTCGGTGGCGGCAAGGGGACGACAGGACTGAACGACAGGATAGTCGAAAGGAGCTGGAGGGATCGGTTGGAAACGAAGGGCAGGGGGTGCGCGTGCGCCTCGTCGCGAGCGAGCCGGAGCCACTCCCGATCGTCGACGACCGTCCCACACGATCCTCGAAGCGATCCCACCACCGCGTCAGTCTACCGTCGGCATCCGCATAGTCAACAACCCCTAGTATCCCGAACAACTCCGGAAGATAGCATAAAGTTACGCGCGGGTCCTCTACGAGTTTTGAGTCATTCTGTAAGTCTTAGGGAGGTAGATGCCGAGCGAAGAGCATCATTCAGGGTTAGATACGTTATCCGGCGTGCCTATCGCGTTTCCGCTTGGTGACATCCGCGTGGAATCATCTGTTAAGAATGAGGAAGATGAGACGGAGTCACCTTGCAGCAACGCGCTTTCGGAAGAGACTCAATTGAGACTTCTTGTTGTCTTCGAAAGATTTTCTTCGGGTAAAAATTCGGGTAAAAGGAAACAAAGATCTCTCTCGCAGATTCTGTTAATGTCTTTGGTTAATTTATCGTCACGTTGTGTCATATGATTATTGTTAGAAATCCAATTAGTTTGGGATATCAAGTACGTCTTTTCAAATTTTTTTCAAAAGTAAATGATATATTTATTTTACTTAAATTTATCAAAGGAATAATTCAGCTTTTTGATTTTTATACAGAATATATTTTTGTATGTAAAAAAATTTGTAAAGTTATTGTAATTTGGAAAAGAGATTTGTAATCAGTTGAGTGTAACGCGATACTAAACTCTTGAATTTTTCTTCCTGAAAATCTTGAGAACGCAAAGGATTTTTGCGCCACTGGGAATCAAGTTTTCGTTAAGTGACAGCCACGTAAAATCATCCGTTGAAGGTAATAGGAAACGAGGTCGAGTCACTTTGCTGCAACGCAATCGCGGGATAGTTGAGTTTTCTTTTATTTAGTTGAGGATTTTAAGGGCGAAAGACGGCAGAAAAGTTTCTATGGTCGAGTTTCTGTTAGCTGACACCTACGTGGAATCATCTGTTCTGGGATGAAACGAAAAGAATTGGCATTCCCTTGCAGTAAGTTGTTATCATGTTTATTGGGCGCTGTTTGTGTCTTGAAGAGATAAAGTAAAATTAAATATTATACGTAAATCATCTCTCGAATCATTCGCTTCCTCGCAAATTGTTTTTTTAGTCGTCAGTTTTATCAAATTTTTAATTAAAGTTTTTACGCGCGTTTAAAAAAATGATCTGTCGCCAAACGTATGATAGGTCTAAAAGCAAAGATAATAATTCTTATTCTCAATTGAAAATTAATTAACTGTAATAATTTTGAAAGTTTACATTAATGTTGTTAATAGTAATAGACAATATTGTAAATTAGTAAATTAATAATTTTAATGTAAAATTATTTTTTCATTATTTTTATTATTTTATTACTATAAGTTTAAAATATATGTATGAATTGTATACAAGAATTTTTAAATATGATTAAATTATTTTTTGATGATGTAAATTTCTATATCTTTGCTTGATTAAATTTCTTATATATATTTTGCAATATATTTCTATTATATCGTCTCGGTAATCCGCGTGCATCACATAAGGAATAAAGCACATAAAATAAAATACGTCACGGGCATTAATTAAACCCTTTTTGCCGATGTGATCGAATTTTACATTCAGTTTCTATGTACATCGTCGCGTGCAACGCATTTATTATTCGTTCCCGCAAGCGATATATCGCCGTCTCGTTTGTCTTCGAATGACCCGGCGTTGGCACGATGGCACCTGTCCGTGTGTCATGCGGGTGCATAACACGTCACGTGGGCACGCTGGTTGTCGGTGCGTATAGATAGATTGCACGTGACAGCTCGGCTTCCTGACGATCGGCGTTGAGCGAAAAGTGGGGTCATCGTGCTTTAAACCGTGCGCCGTGGAAACGTCATGAGTCTTCGTCCGCTTTGTCTTCGGCCGCGATTGCGATCGAGTCTACACCAATCCCCGAATCGACCGAATCGACCGAATCGACCGAATCGACCGGCCACCGCCGCCGCAGTCTGACCATCGCGGTAAGTCACTACTTAAGTATCTTTCGCGCCCGACTGGCTCGAGGGCGAGACTCTCTCCGTCGACTCTTTCGAGCGGCGAGAATAACGCCCGGCGTTATTCGCGTTGCCAACTCGAATAGTTAATGATGTAATGTCTCCGTCGGTTCTATACTTATTATAAAAGCTTTGCGTTGAAGTAGCAAGTTTGTTAAATGGATTATATAACTTGGAAGATTCAAACGACGAGAAACGCGTTGATGTTGAATCGTACGTAATGGATTGAAGGCAAATTATATTACGAAAAGAATTTTCCTCGTACAAATTTAAACGCTTTTAATCACTATAGAAAAAAGAAATAGGAAAAGGAATATTTTTATTGTAATGCTATATAACGCTGCGTGTGGATATATCTGCAATGCGGTCTGAAATAAATAAGATGAAGTAAAAATTAAAATTAGCTGATATTGGAATTAGGCTATGTTTATTATATCATTTTTTATCGACTCGGATGGCCAAGCAAGTTGTAAACTGACGTGTCATCGAGATTACAAAATGAAAATGTTTTCCATAACGAGCGATTTAATATCATCACGAGCGTCGTCGTCTGTCAAGTTCAACATGTTCATTCGACATACGTACCAATCGATATTGGAATTATTTAATGTATCTTCGACAGGTGCCCTTAACAATATTTATTAGCATTGCGCGTAACTTTTTTAATCGCGGAGCGCAGCGTAGTACTCCGTACTCATAAATCGGTCTGATGATTAAACTTGAATCTCTTTTCGGAATTAGAGAGCCCGCGGCTTAAGCAACTTTATGATCGCTTCGAAGATAGGGCAATGTTTGTGATCGAAAGTTTCAATTAGAACTTGGAAGCACTTTTAAAAGTTCCTGAAAATCGAGTCCCCATCTAGGATTAGGTGCGTGTCTAGATTCTCCAATAATCATTGCTGGGAGGTGTGACTGAAAAAAAAAGACACATCATTGTGTTATCAATCTTGTCAAAATTTTACCTTTTAATCCGAGTATTTATTCTTTGAATAAATACAGAAAGAAAGTGTAAAATAAATAACATATATTTATTGTTCTTTACTGAACGCGCATGAACAAATGTGAAAAGAATTTAAAATTAATTTCATGATACGATTTCATAATGTGTTATCTCTGTATATCATTGAAAATTTAAATAAATTTATAAATTTTCGTTGTCGAGGCGCGTCATTAAAAATACAGAAATATCAAAATTTGAAATTTACTCTCGCGATTTATTTTGCCGTGATAGTTAATTGATTCTTATTATCTCCGTAATTTTCTTGTTTTTCGACAAAACTAACTCGATATTTTCATATTCATATTCCTTTTTTACCATCCTTCTTTGCGAATCATATTTACGCGAGCATTTACAATTACGTTTGCACGGTAATTTTACATCGATGGAGAGACAGCCGAGACGACGACGACGATGACGATGACGATGACGACGGCGACGACAACGACGGCGACGACAACGACGGCGACGACAACGACGACGACGGCGACCGCAAGATCGACCAGTCACCTTTCGACTTGACGTTTCTTCGTTTTTGCGAGACTTTCAACTTCCTTTTGACACGCTTAAAAGCCGATAGAAATTTGTTCATTATACATTTACTGATCGTGCGACGATGTGGCTTTGAATGGCAAAGCATGTTTTGCCAGTATTCTGTGTTAAATAATATTCATATTATGTATTCGAGATAATTGTATAAGAATTGCGATGAAGAATTGCGTTATTAACTCGAATTGAAATAAAGTGGATTTGCCGCTAGACAAATCCACTCGTTGCTTTTGATCTTCTTCTTTGCAGCGTCATTGATAATGTTACATACGCGAATAATAACAATTTTCTACCTGCATAACACTCTAGAAGAATATAAAAAAAGTAAACATTAATTCAGTATCAGTATATCATTTTTCAGATAAAATATTTGATATTTATGGATTTAATTCTTTCTTTTTAATGCACATTCTACGATAGGATTTTTGATTGTCTTGAAATTTTTTGTCTTCGAACTGGAAGAATGTCATTGTTTAAATGTTATATAGTTCTAAAGACAAGATTTGCTACGCGTTTGTCTTTCCGAGCTTGAGAACTTCTCGTAGAAGCTGTATTTTATTTTGTCGCGTGTCATTCGACCACTCTGAGCCATTAGCCGCGCCGGATAGTTTTAACTCGCGAAACGAAGGCAGGTTTACCTTTCCTCTCGACGTACCTGATTGTAAACCCAACTTTCTTGAGTGCTTCCTGAATAGTTGCGGACACCCTTCTTCTTTTTTGCTTCTTCATTAATGAGTCCATCTTATATACCACGGGTTTAATGTTTCACCTGAAATCGGCTGCGATGTTTATTACGTCCTCGCCTTTCGTTCTATTCCCGATATATTATTGCAAAATAATAACAATATTGATATAAATTTATGAAAAAATCTCACATGTGGGAGAAGAGTAATCTACAGTGGATGTAATAAATCATGTAAATTCGAAAAGATAGAAACGTAAAGTGCGGAATTTCAAATTACATTTTCAAAGGATGTTATGTATCCATGAAACATTCGAATTGATAAAAGAGAGCATATATTAATTCAACAAAAATATTTCAATTAAGTCTGTATGAAAAAAAATTAAGTTTGTGTTAGGTTTATGTATGTGCATATATAATTATTTTTAATATACGTACATATATAAGTGTCTCTCTATATATAAGACGAAAGAGCAACTCTCATAAATCGCGCGACTAAAAGGAACAGTGAAAGTTCGGTTTCTTCGCGAATGCTAACAGAAATTTGTAAGTTAAAAATAATAATAGAAGCGTCGATTGTCGTCAGTTGCTGTTTCTCACGTTGGAATATCCGCGATGAGGATCTTTTTGGTGGTGAGATTAAAGAAAATCGATAGCCCAGGAACGGAGGGATGGGAAAGTCGCAGGTGTTGTGGTGAGCCAGGTAAGCCTCTATGTAATTTCTGGCAGTGAGGAAAAGGACAAAGACAGAGAGAGAGAGAGAGAGAGAGAGAGAGAGAGAGAGAGAGAGCGCAGATAGAGCTATGTTTATCGAATCCAGAGCCAACGATAATACCAAAGAAGGTTCGATTTAGAGATCAAAAGCTGAAATAAGCAACTATGATTATTTTTTAAAAAAATATTCTGCAAATAATATACATATATTAAATATTAAAAATAATTTACGATTCTCGTTACTCTTTGCTTATTCATTGTATAGGTATATTGAAAAATATAGATTATAATAATTTCTGGTCTCTGCTTCATGGATTTTTATGATATTGTATCAAAGTGGTTGCCGGAAATGTGAATTTCTATACTTTTAATTTCTAACAGCGGATTTTTATTCAACATGAAGGAATGTTACTCGATCACTCGTTTATTTCATCACTGTGTTCGGTTATACACACACACACACACACACACACACACACGCGCACGCACACATATAGATACATATATAAATTATTATTAATAAACACATAATCCACTCGCGACGGTTACGGGGGATAAAGTTTTTCCGATACGAGATATCCTACCTGATTCACTGTGTAATCTGCGTGAATGTTTTCATAATATACGGCGCACTGCTATCTCGCGTAAACTAAATAACGAAATTTGCAATTTATTTATCGGTACTTGGAGCGCGACTGGTTGAAGTGCATCAATGGACGATTCGCGTAAATATATCGCTCGTACGCGATACACTCAATTATATGTCGAGCTTTCATTAGCGATCGCAAACATTGCCGATCGGAAAGCGATTCGCAAAAAAATTACGCGGCAGCCGATTTGAATTTTTCAATAAATGGCATATCGGCGTGTCGAAAGACTTTCCGCGCCGCGCCGCGCCGCGCCGCGCCGCACTCCCGCGCCGTTCGATTGACCGAGCATTAAATAATATCACGCTTTTCCAGGAGCGCAAAGCTTTATTGCTCAAGCTGCTTTCTGATCCCCGCTGTGAAATTGCTTTACGTCTACTCCAATGGGTTCGAAGGCTTTTGAGATTTTTGTTGCTTTATGCTCCGACACGCTCCACGTAATCGTGGCGTCGCTATCCTTCGCTCGTCATCCTGTAGCCGTAGATAAATCATTTTCCGAATGTTAACTGATAAACAGATATTTCATCAACGTAGCCTCGTAGCGATCGCGAAGAATCGTAATTTTCTAAAGTAAGCTTTCTCACGCTGCTTATAGATCAAATCGAGCCAGCGGCGCCAAGTTTCTTCGGCTCTAAACGTAATAATGCAATCTTTAGTTGTTACGCAATCACATCGTTATCTCGATTACTCGTCGATACTCTGATGACATGAAATTTATGAAAGAGCTGAATCTTGTTGCGATTGCCGGAGTAACAACGTTTGACGCTATGCGTCTCAAAGTTGTAAAAGGGAGAGATATAATTAAAGATAATTAGATCCCGTTTAATTGGCTTCTTTGAAACGCGGTGTGATTTTTGTTACAACAAATTGCATTTGCGTGTCGCCGACGTCATATTCAATATCACAGCTTTATTAGCGGTAAGTCTTCGTTTAGCGTCGGTGCAAGGTAATACTATTCATCGTATACAAACACTTCGTACACGTCGCATATTTTTTGAAAACGTTGAAAAGTCGCTGCACGCGCGCGCGCGCGCGCGCGCGCACACACACACACACACACACACACACACACACACACACGCCACACATCGTATAGATAACCTAATTTAATGAAAAAAATGAATCGCGGGATGAAAGGGAGAGGCGTTTGTTTGAGAATGTCAGAAATATATGCTTCACGTTTCCTGGCGAATTAATACGGAGAGAAAAAAAAGAAACGTCGCGGCTGGCATATACTCGTTTAAGCGAGGAACATTTATTGTACCGGCGCCGAGTGCTCTCTTTTTTTTTTTCTTTTACTTTTTGTAACAAAGGAAATCGCGTACGATAAACATCCGCGTACGATAGCGTTTTCCGTTTCGAACTAAACGTAATGCACTGCTGAGAATACGAGCGAGACGCGCGGGAACAATGAGGTACACATTTCCTGGGGAAATAATGCCGCACCTTAGCGGGTTCATCGATCAATTCAATACATTTCACTAGTGCATAATATATACGTATATCGCAGTTGGGTCCTACAGTTCGTATATTTATTTTTCTTTCTGCCATTTTCCGGCTATCGATCCTGAAAAAGCAGAGAGCGTGACGACGCGTCTTATAAAAAAATAGATAAAACTTGGCGTATGATTCTGTATAATTCTTAAATATCAATTATTCAGTTACGATAACAATCATAATGGATCTCTCCTTCCTTACTTTCAATAAACAATAAATTTTATTAACTCGACTTGATTGTTCACCGTATCGATTAGCTATCATGTGACTTTATAGACTCCATAGATACTCATATCAAATCGATTAACAAATGGACGTTAATGGACGTATCTTCGACCATCGATCCCATCGCGTTAATTCATACCGCGAGATTTTATTCAAGTGTCAAAATTCGTAAATATAAAATAATCGACGCTTACTTTGCATCGACGAGCACGTGGACGACGAGAGCGACTCGTACGTATGTTGCTTTCCTCGTCTAGACAAATATTTGGCGAAGAGACCCACTCGTATGCAATGACGCCATGTATGTGCACACGTTACACGTGTATATACATGCGTGTTTTACGAGCGCAAGAACAACTCGCAAGCGCAACTCGGAGTAGTTGCCGCAACGTTATGTTTGCCATAGTGGAGTATGCGTGGTACGCCCAGCACACCGGGTATATCAGCCGGGAATATACATGACAGCACGTATAAGCCCGTTTGTCGCTTTAACAATTAGCTTAATTGTTTATGCGACCGAGAACGCGTCAGCGCCGCTGGCGCAATGTTGATTTCGCCACGCTACGTGACTGCCGCAAGAAGAATCGAACGTGGCCGTGTAGCACCAGAAATTTTAATTTTGGAATAATTCTTCGGGAATTTTATGTGGAAATGCATGTGAATATCGAAAATAAATTGTTTATCAACAATATCCGCTGAATTCTTTTTGTGCGATCTCTTATATATTTTTTTTTTTTTTTTTTTTTTTATGAATACTGAGAGGGATGAAGTGATGATACGATACCAATAAATATTAATAGGTTTTTGGGATATGCGTTCATCGTTGGAATGTTTATTATGATATAATTGCGTTACTTGTTTGGACATTTATGAAACTTGAATGGACACGCTAAAATTATGTAAAAATGTGTCCTTATGTCTCGAGATAGCCCGAAAGTAAGCTATTTTTCAATACCGGTCTTGCCGGTACATTGTGTTTATATTGCACAGAACGCCGCGGATACCTACCGTTATGTAAACGAACTGGAACGCGTGGTAAATCCAATAAACCGATTTTCACTCGTTACCGGACCAAATCGTATTTTAGAGTAACTTTTTTACACGGCCGGTGTATGCCACCTATATCGGCGCGGTATCACACTGACAAGGATAACTGGAAATAACGAGCCAAAACGGATACGAAATTTCCTAAATAGTTTGTACACCTAGTGCATATCCTCTTTTTTCTTTTTTTATTGAAACAAGCCTTTTTTCTTCATGACTTATTGACTTTATTGTGCGTTTGTGACGTTTTTCGCTTTTCATGCAATTCATCGATCAATTGAACTTTATATTTTTCAAAATATACAGCAGATATATTTCGGTGCGTAATGATATATTGTTCGCTGTTTCTCGTCCGCTTCTCGCGCAAATATCTTATTCCATTGTAATTGCATTTTTCGTGTCAATTAATTTCCTTATTATCTCCTGGCGGATATTCAAAGGCCGAACCGAATGTTTTTACGCATACCCCTTAACAAAGTTACATCGCGACCGAGTTGAGCTCCTTTAACGAGTTCATTCTGGGGACGAATTAATAGGTGTTATCCCCTTGATAGAATTGAAGTAACGAGATTAAAAGTAAAGGGCCTTTCCTGGAAGGAATTTCGTCTCTTGTCGCTTGACACCGTATTAAAATACGGTGGAAGGTTTCCGTTATATCACAAAAGAGTGATTATCCGAAAAGTGATGTGAAAATGAACAGGAATAACAGTAATGCGTAGCCGAGCATTTAATTACAATAGTTAAAGAACAAATGATTATAAAATATAACAAATATCCATTGTGATGATGCTAAAACTAATATTATTATAAATTTTACTTTTAAGTATATATTTTTCCGGTATATACAAAGCGTTCGTGGTGTAATTGTGATTAAAACGTTTTTTCTTTACGGCTAATAAATAATCGCGTAAAGTAACGAGTAATGAAACGTTTAATCACATATAACGCGGTGCCATTTTATTTCATCGGGCCAGTATGTCATCTTTCGTGGTTAAAGTCTCGCAAGGGAGAAAAGCGAGAGTACCGTCGTAGCGCGCGCACCTGCCTTCCAAGTAACTTGGAATTAGGATTAAAGGTGGCCAAAAATTAAATCCTTATCTCGGTGGAGCCGACAAGCAGGATGATGGCGCGAAAGGGGTGCGGGCGGTTAAGGGAGGAAGGAGTTCTTAGGAAGGCTACCCCGGCGCTCCGCTTCTGCAGGCTCGAACGGCGGGGGTGACTCTTAATCTGGCGCCAGCGCTGCAATTTCTTCCCATTAGCGGGCTCCTTCGCGATTAAACATTTGCATAATCTCGGGACGCTTGTTATAATTCGGAGGCATAATATATATTTAAGACCGGAACGTGAACACCAACAATGCGCGCGAATATTTTTGTCGCTCGAAAGTTTTGCCCCTCGAATCTGCTTGTAATTTTCTCGTTGTTTCAGTTCAGAATTTATCTGTTTGTACATAATTGATCTTAACGTTTTCTTCGCTCAGAGAGATCAATTAAAAAAATAACTGTGGACTATGAAAACTTTTTAATTAAAAAAATTTCTTTAAATTACATTTTTCTGGAAATCTTTCATTGAAATCCACAGAAAGAGGTATATTTAGAAAATTTAATATGTTCTGCCATATGTGTTTACCTACTAAGTGATCGATCGTATTAATATATAAAGCTTGATTTTCTATGTCAAATGGTTATAGATTTATCATAACGAGCACGCGCGTGCTTGTAATCCTAAGTATTGGCTATTCTTAGCGTGATATTAATAGCAATATCCAGCAATTTATCGTGCGATGCCACGATAGTTTCTCCAACTCAAGTTCCTGTTATGCGGATTACCGAGAAATATTGGTGAGAATTAATGAGAATTGTAGTTTGCATATCTGAATAATATCATTACCTAACGCACCTGTACAACATGTACAGCTACTACATCAACCATCGTTGTAACTAAATATTGGTCAGCACAATAATTACACAATAAATTACACAAAAAAATAAATACACAATAAGGTGTTTATATGAATCTGCTTGCTATTATCATAAGTTCAGTTGGCGCATCTGATCTAATCTCACGTTTAATAAAGTATTAATTGCACCGGTATAATTCGATCGGTTTTCTCGAAACGATCGCGGTGATTCGCACTTTCAGAGTGACGAAAAGTAATTCGGGATATTGATCGTTCGCGGTTGATGGTTTCGTGTTCCTGGATATAAAGGGAAGCCGCTATACGGTGGTTTGGGGGCTTGAGAACCCCTGTTTGCTCACCTCGCTATGAAATTGGTTGGGACCACTTTGACGCGTCGATGAGCTCCTATACCTCTCTCTCCTAGTGCTCTCAAAACTTCTCTTACCTCAACTGTACTTTCGTGCACGCGCTTTCGCGGGTGTATATATGTGCGTGCGTGCGTGCGTGCGTGCGTGCGTGCGTGCGTGCGTGCGGTGTGTGTGTGTGTGTGTGTGTGTGTGTGTGTGTGTGTGTGTGTGTGTGTGTGTGTGTGTGTGTGTGTCCTCGTGTATTACTACGTGTGCGTTCTCGTATGGAAGCTGGCGTTGCTGGAAAACACGATATCACCTGCACCGTTTATCGCGCAAATGTGTGCGCATACGAAAACGGTGGTACACGAAATCGCCGGCTGTATTTAACGCTGGAACAGATTTCCTTAATCGTCCGCTATTCTCTAACCACGATAGTACAGCTCGGGCAACATGGTGTACGTCTGCTTTCGCAACGACGCGATCCCGAAGATTTAGATTTATTTTTAGATTGAATTAAATAAATTAATTGAAACGGAAAGAGATATCATTACGAGAGAAAAATAAAACGAAATGAAAGAAATCCACTATATGGCCGACCGATTTTGTTAACGATATTTCGTCTTGGTTAATTTGTTCTTTCTCTTAATAAGATGTTCAAAATTTTTTAAGTTTGAATTTAAACTTTTTTTTAAACTCTTATATGAATAATATGTCATTGAAGTATTAAGTACTTTAATTCGATGTCTCTTTTATTTTTTGCGTTAAAATAAATAACAAATCAAAGTAGTTTATACTATATACGTTTAAATAATTTTGGAAAAATAAATAAAAAGTTTTCAAAAATTGTCCATTACAATTTCGTCATAATTTATATTACTAATTAAATGCCAGAGACAATTGTGAAAACTCTTGTTTTATAATACAATTGTAACTATATAAATAAATGAAAGATTTATAGAGAAAGGTATTATACAAGAACATCATTTCATATTTTGCTTTATGTGTTAGGGATTCGGCGATCATGTTTAACTGATAAATTGTAATACAACGTCGATTGATCTCGCGCGCAATGACTTACTGCATCCTTAATACAAAGCTGTGACTTGTCAACTGTTGATTGAAACATACTCGCCATATTAACGGTCTGTGCTATATCATAACTCGGAATTAATTATCCGGGATTACTTTGCGGCGTCCATTACGGCATCCGAGTAGTTAAAGCGCAAAGGTAAGCCAATACCAGCTCCTGGCTTTGTGAGATCATTCTCGTCTGTGGTCTCGTCTATAGGACTCTGATCTGCAGTTGAAGGATTGACTACGTTATCGAACAATATTACCGGTATCGTTCGCAGGAATTAATTAGATTCGCTCGAAACCCCAAAAGTATACCAACTGGTTGGTCTCCCTCTCGTCCTTCCTCTTTCGCCCTCTATCTCTCTCACTCTCTTTCTCTATCAATTCTCCATTACGATCTAATTGATTATCTGTTTGCAAATTAAAAAAAGAAAACATAGTTTCGGTCTTTTGATCAATCTTTCGCTTTTAATTTACTTTAAAATCTTGTTTTGCTCGAGAAGGAAATTGTTACAAAGTACTCGATGGAAAATTATATATGCGAAGCAAGGACCGTCTCCTTTCGCAATTGTTATTTTGGCGATGAATATCGTTGGAGCGAATTTCGAAACGCGGTTACGCATTTACAGTACTTGGTGAATGACAGACATTCTCCCGCTCTCTCTGTCGTATTCTCCACATCGATCTCGTTCTTTCTTCGTGGATCTCTCTCTCTCTCTCTCTCTCTCTCTCTCTCTCTCTCTCTTCCCATCGAGGTGTGATGAGTTTCCGGCGCGGAGGTTACCTGGCTCTGCGAATTCCGGATTTAACGACTCGCGTATTGATTGCCGCCGAGTACGATGTAATGGACTTCGTTCTAAAAGAGCGGCATGGCACTCAGATATTTAGATAGTGAATTCTCGCAAACGTAAAAAAATAATCTGTCTAGAGATTAATCCGGGAACATTTTCCTTACGTTCTCATAAGTATTATAAACATCGGTTTAATGTACTTGATGCGGCGTTGCAAGCTCAGAAGTGAGTTTCCGCGAGATTTCTTTCGGGATTATTTTTGGAAAATATTTTTGTTTTTTATGTAATTAGCGTAACAGATCGTGTTGACGGAATACGTCACTTGTTCCATATGATTTACGTGGCGTAAGTTATTTTAATAATAGTGAAAATGTTAATTATACTTCTTTGTTATCAACAAATATAAAGACAAGTATAAACACTGAAGCGACCTTCCTAACCTTCATTCCTCGGAAAAATAAATTCAAACGAGAAAAAACGATCGCCTGGTTTTTCGGCCGAGTGGGAGACTTGATGTGAATGAAATTTGGAACGGCGCTTAGTGTCGTGAGCCTCAGTTTGCTTCTAGCTTAACAGAGATTTCGTGTAAATGTTCAGGAAGCTAGAGCGTGTTAAACGCATTGGGTTTTGAGCGCGAAGATGGGTAAGATATTTGTGGGCGGAGTGGAACGGACGAAGGAAGTTAGGGGTTAGATACTGCGTTGGTTGGAGAATGTGTGTGTGTGTGTGTGGGGGGGGTGCGCGCGCGCGCGTGTGTGTGTGGGGGGGAATAGAGGAAGGAGAATGGCAGCGACGAAATGGTTTGGATTTTATGGATTTTCGGATTTCACGCTTTTTGGGCATTCCTCTGGCGTGTACCCAGCTTGACGCATCCAGCTTGACGCATCCAGCTTGGAACGACCGACGTATATGGTTATAACAGCGGCTACGTGTGTCCCGCAGAAACTTTCTTATCGTCGAAAGTCCTTTCAGGTTGCTGTTGAAAGGCGATTCGTGAGCTGATTCACGGAAAGTACACATTCCCGTCAACGCTGTCCCCATCGCACTCCGCGTTTCCGCGAATGTCTTTGCATCGCGACTTGTATATTTAACCTAATTCTGAGTAAATCGAACATTTAGCACTCACTTTTGAAATTACGAGTATTTTAAAATCTTCAGTATCTCACAAAGATAACATTCCTGACAATAACACATATTATTAAGTGTAATATTAATTTAGTTAATTACGATGTAGTGATACCTTTATACCATTTGAATGTTTTTAATAATAATACTTACATGTTAAGTAATAATTTTCAATTATTATTATAGATTTTCATTTACAAAAGATGCAGAGAGATAGTATAAAAATAAGATATTTATAGTTTAACATTACATTAGGTATTATGTGCGTAAGTAATTTAATTTTGAAATTATCGGATTAATTCGATCTCCGGCGTCTCTTTGGCTGTTCGCGAGAATAATAAGATATTCGGTAAATCGGCACCTCTCGAGCATTCAGAGGATGGCGATTAATAACTGACTTCGTAAACTCGCGACGATTCGTTTCCCTTGGAAAGTTTCGTAATTACTGATAATCTCGAACGGGGAAAACGATCGGTAGGAATCCCGGCTGGCGAAAAAAGAATGGTGCGAGGAGAAAGATTTCCTGTTCGCGCGCTAGGGGAAAAAAAGCACCGAGATAAAAGACTTACCGAGCGATTAATAAATCGAGTGTCTAATTGAACGAACACTTTCGAGGAAGATTCAATTCGGCATGTCGTTGGTGAATTATTTCCTTTTATCCTTATTATTATAGCAAGATAAGTAGGACGCAATCGACAAAGAAAATTATGTCAAGAACCTGATTAAGATAACGAACGTTTAGTTTTCAAAATTTTATTGGGAAATACAAGAATTTTTAAATGACAATAAAAATCTATCACGTGTCATTGCAGTAAAATATGAAAAGTTAAAGAGATTTAGCGTTGATATATCTAAACATTATAGGAAATAAATTTACATTAACGAAAAATCGCGTGTGGCAAAAAGTTAATGAAAGTTGTCATACAATAGCCGGGACAATGTAATGTTGGGGGAATCCGGCATAATGGAAATGGTCTTAAGGAAATAAGTAACGCGCCACCCAGTGAGTAGAAAGTACGAAATAAGTAAGGAACAAGCACGAACATGACTACCAAGACGCGAAGGAACTAAGGGAATTGGAACAGATTTACTTGGCTTTCGGTTTCCTCATTTCTTCCACGTGTAAGAGATCAACGAGAGTCGCCTCGTAGGGGTGCGCGTGGCCTGGAGTCAAGGGTAAGAAAGGGGCTTTGCTTTTTTTTCGAAATTCTATTTCTCGATTGCACTTGTATTTTTTTCGTGTGATTTCTTCATGGTTTAGACAGACATTTCGCGTTTCATTAATTGTTTATCAATTATTCGTACACTTTTCGAATTATATGATTTGTAGAATAATTTCTAAAAAATTTAATTTTTTTTTTTTATACAATAGATATGTGGAATGGATTTTTTTCCATTTTGATCTCGTCTAATCGTAATTGATAATTAACCATCTTTCTAAACTCTCATAGAATCGTCGTAACGGACGTATATTATAGACGACAAACCGTCGTCCGCGTACATATCTCATGTAGTTCACGACACTGGCGCTGCGGATCTTGTTATTTAACGGCTAGTGGAAAGGGTTTCTCCCGTTATATGCGAATCTTCTACAAGCTCAAACATCTGTGTGTCGCCCCACTCGCAACCATCACCACCACTCGTATGCGGACAGGTATGTCTTTATTAAATTTGGAATTAGGCGAGCCGGCTGGTGGCGGCTCGAATTCCGTCGCTCTCCAGAAACGGTCTGCAGCGAATCAGCATTGTCCGTTGCTCCGGTTCGGTCATGTACGTGCATTTATTCGCTCGACGGGCACATAAAGAACGCTCGTTCGTGACGTTGTGTGCTGTATGTACGCATGTCTCCCTTGGTCCCTTCCGAAAATCCATAGTGTGCCACTCTCTCGCACTCGATCTTTCTAGACGCTTGCGCCCGTAAGATCGCGAATGATTTGCATTTCTGGTAAATTTCTACTTGACGCCAATGTTGCGCTTAGATGATTTAAAATCATCTAAATAAAGATAAGGTGAGATAAATTACATTTAAATTTATCTTAGGTAAGATAAAAATGACTTAAATTTGAATTTACCTAGATAAAAGATAAAATTATATATCATTTATCTAAACTAGCCATTACAAACGCGCGCTATTTATCTTTCTCAACAGAAGAGCAAAATTTAATATAATACTGTTATACTATAATATTTAATTAAAATCAAATTCTTGATACACAATTGTCAAAACGATCCTCGCTGTGAGATCAATACAATGACAACTATTCGCGAACTATTAGCGCAGCGAAAGAACTAATTAACATCGCGGAAAAACGTGAACAATAAACTTCGAGAAAATTTCGAGAGATGCGAGTATCGATGCGTCTTTTTAGAAAGGATAATTTTAAGCAACATAATATTAAGTAAGACACAAGATACAAAAACAATATTTTTATAAAACTTTTATTCTTTATTGGTTAGAGCATAAATGAAGATGCAAAATATAATTCTTTATTTGAATAATTAAATGATTTATATTGGATGCGCTGGCATATATTTTAATCGTATGTACCAGCGCGATTGCTCTTTGAATAAGTGTTGATTGAAAAATACTTGATAAATCCGAGTTAAACCTAAAACTTAAACGGATTCATACTTATACATAAAGATTTCGTAATTATTTAGCTGGTATCAATTAGTGTCTGTTATATGACTCGCAAACAATTCAGTTTGCAAGTATTCAAAGTATAGGTTAAATTAAATCTACTTTAAATTATATAACTTAGATAACTTGCAAAAGTGCAACACTTCTTGTAAGATAAAAATGAGGATATATATCCTTATCATCTAGATAAAGATAAGACAAAATCATTTCTTCGTCTAGACAATTATTTAGATAAATAATTGTTTATATGAATAACAATAAACACTGCTTGACACATTATTATTTAATTAAATATTTCAATTAAACAATCAAAGAAAGCTTTTTAAATAACATGTTGATTTTAATGCTGTTTTTACTTTACGTTTCATTATTGGTGAATATATAAAGCGCGAAACAGAAATTTTTTATTTTTACGCAATTTCTCTCTCTCTCTTTCTCTCTCTTTTTCTTTCTCTCTTTCTCTCTCAGTTGAAGCTGTGGTGTGCGATATTCGCAGTCTACTGAAAGAAAGCCACGATTAGAAGGATAAACTCCGCGCTATCTAGCGTCGTTTTAACCTCGAAATAAGCGACGCCGTTTTGTTCCACTCGCGGCGGAAAGTTTTAACGATACTCGTTCATTGCTACGGGCGACCGCTTTCCGTAGAAAAACGTCGCTTCCGTAAATTTCAGAAAAATCCCGGCTGGGAAATTTTGGTGTAAGAGTAATTAACGCTCGGCATCCCTACTTTCGCGAGATTTACTTTGTTCGCTTCGCTCTCAGTTTCCGCTTTGTTCGTCGCGCTGCGCGACACACCGCACTACGTCTCCCGGCGAACATAAATAACAAGAAGATCAAAAAGGGAATAAAAAAGGAAAAGAAATTTAACCGCGGTGAAGAAGAAGATACGCGAACGAAATCTGAAATGTTGGATTGCTTGTACGTCGAAGAACTTTTTTCCGATTTCACAAAGTTCAACTGGTGATTGTAACTCGACGCTGTGGTGTCAAGAATAAATAAAGTAATTTTAATTAAAGATGCTCTCTCTCTCTCTCTCTCTCTCTCTCTCTCTCTCTCCCCTCTCTCTCTCCTCTCTCTCTCTCTCTCTCTCTCTCTCTCTCTCTCTCTCTCTCTCTCTCTCTCTGCTCAGGTTGGTCGATGCGAATCGAAGGGAAACTGTTTCTCCCTCACGAGAACGTGCGAATTAACTTAACCCTTGCCTGCGACCATTTCCGCCCTTTTTTTTCCTTCCCTCTACGTTCGTGTCTTACGTCGACGCCAAGAAGCAACAGTTTCTTTCATCTCGGCTCTGTCAGCTTTGTTTTCCGCCAGCTGCTTTGCTTTTTGCCGCTGCCGGATATAAAGTTGCGTGGTTGCTTATATTCCCGCGGCTTTTCAAATTATATGTTCAACTTATCTTCCTGCCCCCGTCTCGCCCCGGGGATTTTCCAGCGCGGCAGGTCACAGAGGTAGGAGAAGAGATTCCACCCTAAAGATTCCACGGCGTATAGGAGACGGGCGCTTCTCTCATCCCCTCCTCAAAGGTACGAGGACTTTATTAAGCGCCGAAAGAGGCGCATGATTCGATTCGATTTCTGCGCGACCCAGCCAATCCCTTTGACGAGCGATTATTTGATGTTTTTCTTAGCGAACGCTGGGAAACGGAGGTCATATATTTTGAGAAGATGTTACACGTCATGGAACGCTGTGAACAATATTTTACGTTATTTAATCTTTATGATGGCGATGATATTTTTATAAGACTTTCTGATCGGCTCTTTAGTCATCCGAATGTCTTTTTTTTAACTTCAAAGTTATCAAATACAGATATAGTTATCAAATGATACCTGTACAGATGTATCGAATAATATATTTATTAAAATTTATGAAAATTTTTTTATCGTTTAATTTTAAAATTTGTCGTTCGATTACACTTTATACGTTTATCGTCGTGTGTTTCAAAGAGGATTAGAGAGCCAAATGATAATGCATCTCGCTCGCCGCTTGAAAATTATCTTGACAGTCCTTCGGTCGTGTCATAACGCGGTATCAATGACAGTTCTGTCCAAGGTCCTTCGCGAAGAGATTATATTGATGTAGGGCTAAAGCAGGGCGAAAGCGCGCATACATTGTCGCGATAACAGGAGATTCGAAACTTCTTCCGAATGGACCTCTCCACCTTCGATGTTCGATATAAACCACGGCGGTGTATTTAATTCCCTCGTACTTGAAAACCCCTATGACGACGTTCTCCCAACCACTCTCCTCATCCTATGAGACCATTCGCCCTCTTGCGCACCTTTTTACTCTTTCTTAATGGGCACTTTTCGCGTCGTATAACATTAGAACCGTATATATCGAAACTTACGCTCAGGACAGTTTAAAAAGAAACTGACCCTCGAGTAATGCAAAGGCTGATAATTTCATGTCGTTGAGTCTGCGCGAGTTACTAATTGCGCGCGGGAATAAAGCTTTAACCTTTTTACATAGCATAATATTTTTAATATACTTCGCGAGAAAATCAAAGACTCATGTTACGCGATTGCGGAGGAAAGAATAGGGAGCAACGAAGAGAACTGACGTTAAGACTGGTGTTCTTTAACAGCGGCACTAAAGCCGAACCTTCCACCATGCAGCTTTGTGGTCTCTTTAACACCGGTATAGCGTTATACTTAATGTTTACGGCAATGCGACTTGGTGCATGGACCAGACTGACGGATATTTTATATTTTATTATATGCCGTCTATAAGAAAGAAGGAGAGAGAGAAAGGGAGGGAGGGAGGGGGAGAGAGAGAGAGAGAGAGAGAGAGAGAGAGAGAGAGAGAGAGAGAGAGGGGATGGAGAAGAACTCCTCGTTGTTTTATGCTTCTCCCGAGATGTGAGATGGAAGGTGAATTTATACAGTACACTTTCTACGATTAATTTGAAGTTCTTCAAAATAAAGACCCGTTCTAATACAGTTATTAATTAATTCTGCGCAGTCCACTCTAAATTTCATAATTTAGTCTACTTGAGAGCTGAGGGACGATTATGTTTTTCAGAATTTTTAGGCTCTGAAGAATCTGAAAAAATTCTCATATATTCTTTCAATATTTAAAAATATGATATTGTATAATTATATGACCTGAAATGTTTTTTACTTTTTTTTGTACATATTTGAGGCAGAATCGGTAAAACGCATTGTTGCGATAAAAAATTAACATAACTTTTTTATATGCACATATAAAAAAAATCTTTGTAGCTTCAAATAGTTCAAGGTTCGTACTTATAAGAAAAAATATTATAATGGCGCTTGCTTCGAAAAAGTATAATGGGACATATTGTTTTGTTATTTTTAAAGATTTGGAGAATCGCTGAATACATAATGAGGTCAAAACATAAACATTTAAAATGGCATAGCCAATATGATGAATCCAAGAAGTAAAATATTATCGAATTATAATAAAATTATTTACAATGGGATTTTTTCGGATACTAAATACGAAAACAATGTGTAAAAATTCAAAATGATGGATTCAAGAAGTAAAACATTATCAAATTATAATGAATTGTTTCCAATGAGATTTTTTGATTTACCAAACACGAAAATAATATCGAAAAAATTCCAAATGACTGATTTAAGAAATAATATAGCATCAAATTGCAAAATTATGGAAGCATGTATGTACATGGCTCAAAGAGACATGGCCAAAAACGACAAATCCTTAAAATTATTGTTTTCTTCAAAATTGTGATCCAAATTTGGACAACAGATTCATGTTCAGGAGGCAATATAGGAGGCAGCGAAAACAATTATTCATACTCACTCATGAATGGAAAGATTTTCGAACCATGTATATTACATGGAAAAAGAACTATTTTCAGATTGCTTATATATATATATTTTGAAAACAAAAAATCATACCAATCATACCAATCAAAATAAACTGCATTTTAAAGTTAAAAATATTTTTACGTGGAATTAATGAAATTTAGAAAAAATAAAATTAACAAAAATAAAATATTGGTGCTACAATGTTATAAAAATTCTCAAAATTGATTCTGATTTCTTTGACATGATTTTTTTTAAAATTGCGTCGTGGTAGCCAAATTTTGACAATGGATTCAGTGTTTAATAACTAAAAATATGTCGAAGATTATTATTCACATTAGTATGCAAAAAAAAAGTCAAATGTTGGACAATGTCGGACAATGTTTGTCCGAGAACTTTTCAATCTTTCTACATAAAAATTTTTATAAATCTTATAATTGTATTTATCACATTCTTTTTGTATTTATCACATCTTTTAGTTAAAATTTTCCTTTAAAACAAGCCCTGTTTAAACTGAATGCTCTATATTTATCAAAAATATAATTTTTTTTTTAAAGATTCTAGTACATATTTGTATCATTACCTGAAAGGATTATGATAAGTATATGTAATTAATATGTTATATGTTAATATGTTAATAGTTTTTCGTTTTGCACAACTTCCTCACAAAGCGCTCTCCTGTCGTAAATATGGATTTGTTCTGAATTGCTATACTTATTATGATGAAAGTAACATTGAAAATAGTATGAAAATGACTTTTTAATCATATTGGATATCGAAATAAAAGTTAAAAAGAATAAAAAACTGGTCCACTTTGACTGAAACTTTGTCAAATCCTGAGTTGCTGATGGTATACGTTTGACCTTGACTTATTGCTGTATGGAACACAATTAAAACATAGCGTTCCTTGATTAATAAATCTCCACTAATAAATCTCCACTCTCAATAATCTTTTTTAAGGAGGGAAATCGATTCCTTTTCTTTATTGTATATATACCAAATAATTTAAAATAAAAAGATCATCGACTTTTAAATTCCCAAAATAATTGCGGAGATAATTAAAATATATATATATATATATATATATATATATATATATTTAAAATATATAACAATGTCCGAATACTAAGAGATTAATGTCGATAGTTGAATTATTCACGAATCGGCGAACCGTTTGAAAAGAGATTGGCAAGCATATCGTTCAACTTAATTTAATTTGGCGCACGTTCAGAAATTCGCAGATACGCTTTGTCGGCGCTTTGCGGCGTGATCGATTAGATCGTCACGCGAGAGAATCCGGATTGGCCGTTGAATTCTTCAGCTCGCAGCCGCCCGAACACGTTCTGCCTGTCGAGTCGCAATGCACGATCGCGCAAAAGAGATTTAATTAATACAATTGACCCGAGAATGGTCGCTCTCTTGCTGGTCGCCTTGCAATTTCAATTCCTCTTTCGGAATGCGCACTATCGAGCGTGAAGTCGACGAAACCGGGTGTTATCGTCATCCTCGTCGTTGACGCCTGCATCGTCGTAAACGCATTTTCCAAATTCCGTAACTCACGACGAACTCGTAAATTGTCCTTTGATACGCGCTTTGGCGACGAGCTACTTCTTTCGTTGTGCCGAACTGTTAGATCTCTCTTGAGTCCCGAGATTTTCTGTTTGACTGTTAAGGCTCCTGAGTACTTACCTAAGAACTCTGCGTTGATAGCGGTAGCGACACAGCATCGCGGTAAAAATTAGAAGCTCATTCATCTTTGTTCATTTTATCCTTGTCTTTGTTCATCCTTATATAAGTAACGTATGCGGACAACGAAATTTTTTATTGCTTAATTTCTTAATTTATTATTTAATTTCTTACACTTAATAGTTATTACGTGCTTAATCGTGTACTTAATTGTGCAGATGTAACTTGTTTCGTACTTATCAAATTCATAAAAATGGAGTCCTGGAATACTCCAGGTCGTGGGGATTCGAGAGAATACATGTATATATGTATATTGTGGTATGTATATATGTGTATTATTGTATTGTTGACGTGTTATTCTAAACACGTTATTTGCGACAAATAGCATCACATGCCTCGGTAGTCGAAAGGATAAGATTCCTGCCCGGTAAGCAGGAGATCCAGGTTCGATTCCTGGCTGAGGTGATATTTTTTCGCAAAATAATTACGAGTTTTCACGACTGGTTCATGGTCGGGCCCCGCCGTGACGCGCACCCTCCCTTCTTATTTGGACGGCCGCTAAAGTTATTTGTGATTTTTATATTATAGAACTTTATAAAAGCATATTTTTCACTTCTTTCAACAGCTGTCAAACCAGCTGTGTTTTTTTGCCTGAACAGGCTTTATTTTCACGTGTCTTTTACAACTATTTATTTTGACTATCAGGAAGAAAAAGGATAGCAGTCGTCCATTTTCACAAGTGTCTTAAAGTCAGCCATCTCAAGTATTGTTTTAGTCAAATATCTCTTTATTTGCAAATTAGATGCAATAAATTTTATCATTGTGTCATTTCTTGCTTATGACATTAGAATTCCAATCTGGTCGCGGTGACTACTCAGGAGCCTTAATAATTTCACATTCGGATTCGTGTGGGCGCGACGATCTAGGAAAAAGTTAAACGCGTGTTTCGATCGCGCTTTCTAAATCGATTGATCGATTTAGAATCGTGCATGCAATGTATACGCGTATACATATATATATGCGCAAGTCGGGTAATTAAACCTGTCATTGTAGAGAGCGTAACGGACGAATGTACTTGTCGCTTTACGTAAACCGTTTAGAAACGACATTTTTGTCCCTCGGCTCGCGCGCGTCCTTCTTTCTTTTTTACACCCTCCGCCCTAATAATGCTTGTGTCACTGGCAGGCGCATTAACGTGCGCTTTCCCTTAAATAATACTCTACAGGAGAGCAAGAAAATGCACGTCAGTCTGTTCAAAACGGCCGTTGGTTCGCGCGAGTTTAATTAATGCGAAATTTGCAAAAATTTTGTTGCTAGAAATTGCAATGAGTGGCATTTTCTCGCGGTAAATTTGCGCCTAATTACTCAGTAATTCCCTTCGAAAAATAAAGGGAATAGATACTGTAAAAAGTGTAAAAATGGAAAAGTATAGGGAATGTATATGTTTAACCTCGAGATCTTTTCATTTCGAACGATATAGAAAAGCTCAGTATCGTCTTTCACGTTTAAACGCGTGTTTATCTATGAAAATTTAATCTTTGCAAAAATTTAATTGATATCGGATTCAAATCAATAACCTATCTCTCGATAGTATTGACTGCTTGAAGAGCACTGAAGAGGAATCTTCTTGTATTTCATTGATTCTTTCTTATGTTCGAAGTTTCTCTCGTTCCTTTCTACGATTCATGAGAAATGAGCCGCATCGAAGTTTTCAAATTGAATTGTAACGAATGGTTACGCAAAGCATGCCATACGCCGACATACATATAAACTCGATTTGCTCCAGATAATGTGTGCGACAATGTGCACGTTTTTCAACATCTATTCTGCACACTTTTTAGAAACACATCCGAACTTTACGATTAATATATATAAAAAAATAATGTAAAGTATAAATAGAAAAATGACAGTTTATTTTAACCCTTCATCCTGAATTTTACAACTTAGATTTAGACTTGTGTCACTGAAGAATGGTTGTTTTTCAAAGGGAGCTTGTTTGTGAATGTAAACTCTAAAAAATCTGAATAAATATTGGTATACTCTTTTAATTTAAGAATAAGAGGTTACAATTGTATATGATTTGAAATATTTTTTATTCGTTTTTGTACGTATCCGAATTTAAGGGATATAAAAAAATTTCTTGTAAAAATTTCTCTTCTTTAAATAAGCTTAATATTTAAGAGAAAAAAATAGTCTGCTTCAAAAAAGTATAATTATCGAAAAGTCCAAGTAAAAAAATCGTCTAAGTGTTTTCAAATCTCTCTAATTGGATCGTGGAGGATTAAAAACATATTCGATAAATAATAACATTGGTGCTTTTCTTTTTTTATAATAAAGCAATTTGTAATTCATTCAGATATACTCGTCAATACTCGTCGCATCAATTCGATTGCTGACGTAGACCTTGCTCGCGGTAGACCTTAATGTTTTACCTAGCAACGATGATTCCGTAATATAAAGTCATAGTCTGCGGTCGAACTTCTCTCTGTAGTACAAGTGAGTGCGAAAGTGTCCTTATTTTCAATTTTCATAATAGCCATATCGACCGGTCTACGTTGACAAGCATAGAACCAAGGTCGTATATATACCGTGCGCACACATGCAAACGTTTATACATATAAGAAGGGAGGGTGTGCGTCACGGCGGGGCCCGACCACGAATCAGTCGTGAAAACTCGTTATTTTGCGAAAAAATATCACCTCAGTCAGGAAATCGAACCTGGATCTCCTGCTTACCGGGCAGGCATCTTCTATCCTTTCGACTACCGAGGCATGTGATGATATTTATCGCAATAACGTGTTTAGAACAACAAGTCACAATGACACACACACACACACACACACACACACACACACACACACACACACACACACACACACACACACACACACACACACACACACACACACACACACACACACACACACACACACACACACACACACACATGTATGTGTACGGACGGATAGGCGGGACGAAATATAATCGAAAAGGATGACGCGCGAGTGGGATAAAGAGCGAACGAGAGCGCGGGGATGACTGTAACGTGTAGCGCGAGAGAGGATGAGGTTCAGGATATCAATCATGGGGGGCTTAGGCCTGTCAGGCCATACTGACTACGACGCACGACGATAAAGACACCGAAATCGAGCGACGCAGCATCTGCCCGGCGCTCTTTTGCCTTCGCCCCTTAAACTTTAAAGAGAAACAAGTTGTGTCGTTCGTCTCGGACGCTTCTCTCTTTTGTTTTACGAGTATTGCAAGAGCGCGCGCGCCACAACATCGTGAGTGAACGTTGCAAAACCGAATCCGCTTCACACGATTATCGTAGTAATCTCGTAAAAAACGTAACGCAGTCTCCGAGAAATCAAGAGTAATATATAACTTTACGTTAGACTTACCCTCGCTTAATATAATAAAAAAGCATTCATCTCTTCCGTTTCAGCTTATACCTATAGCGAAGATCAGTGCTCTCGCGTAGCTTTTCTCTCCGCTAAGTTTCGGATTTACGGTCGGCTTTGCAAATGATTTCGGTAGACTCGCGGTATAAATCGCGTATCATATTTACCGAGTTTACAAGCCGTATACTCGCGGTGGATGTTTTATACGATATGCGGTTTTGCGTGCGCGGTAGGTAGTAGTCCTCTACTACCGGCCCTACGGCGAGGAACTTGCGACGGACCGGAAAAACTCGAAGAAGGATAGAATGGAAAATAATAACTTTTTCATTTAGCGAGCGAGCGGGACATTACCGCGATATACGAGTATTATAAGCGCGTGGTTGCACAATAAAACTAAGACGATGTCATTGTCGACGAGACGATACTCCTGCCGCGCAGCGTCGTACGTCGTACGTTTCACCTTTCTTTCGCGAGGGAGTAAGCCGTGATATCGAGTGTATTATTACACATATATATATATATATATATATATATATATATACCGCGTATACATATCAAGATTTCCGTTTTCTCTTTCTCTCTGTTGCAGGAAACTTTGGAGTTGGAGCTGGGGGATGGGATCGACGTTAACTTGGGAAATCTACCGTTGTATCGCCTCGACATCGATTCGTTACGACGTTCTTTCCTCCGTGAGTTTTTATCGATTGATTATTATTACGACATGATAATGATATATGGGGAACGGTTAAAATATCCATGATCGAAAATCTCGTGGTTTGAAGTAACACTTGTGTACTTGTTTCTCCAATTTGTATTTCAAAATGTTTTTCGTTTGCATTTGAATAATCGTAAATATGTTGAATTATTTTATTTGTATACTGTAGACTATTGTCTTAGAAAGAGAGTATCTATCTTTTAATTATGAATGACGAAGAACACAATATAAAAGAGCGCAATATACAAGAGCACAAATCGGAAAATAATTTGAAACTTGAATTATTTTTATCCGAGATATTTCGTTCCTTTTTTGTTGCTTATTGTACATACTTTGCGATATTTGTTATACTTGTGTTACTACATGGTAATAATTTCTGTCAAGTAACAGTAATGTATATAGTGTAACCTAGATTTCGCAGTCATCCTCGAAATATAATTTCCGCGTAGTGCGCATGTGTTGATATGCACAGGGTGTGCCGGTAGTGAATAAAGTGGAAAATATTATAAAAAAGATCAATCAATTGTGAATTAATATATTTAGATATAAAAAAAAACCAGACTATCGTGCAATACGAGTTAAACTCATCGATTATCGTTGCGTATTGCCGAAAAAATTGGATCTCTAGGCCGTAATCACGTTCGTTATGGGAGAAGGAGACGTTAATTCTAAAGATTATCTCAAAGATTAGCGAAACTCGCTCATTTTTATTGGCGAATTGAAACAGAGTACGATGATCGCGATGTTAACGATGTTACCGATACCAATCTAGCAAACTTTTGATCCACCCTATAGACGACGTCTGCACGATGCAGACATGCAATATCCAAGCTACCTGTCGGCCATCAACGTCTTCCTACGATTTATCGTGACGTTACACGCGAACCTTTCCGCCTACACCCTTCCGCCTTTCCGCCGGAAAACTTTTTCAATTCGTGCCAGTTTCGCCTATTAGCGTCGCGCGAATTTGCCTGGCTATTAATCCTACTTCAAACCTTTTGCTCGCGCACATATCCGCCGGAAGGGAGGGCTCCGGGAGGGCATTTGTAGATGTGCTTGATATTCGTGACATCTCAACCGGCCGTGTCCCTCGTGTTTTTTCCTCTTCCGTTCGTGGAAGCATAGTGCTCGCGCTTTCACAGTGTACAATGTGCATTTATCCTACTTGAATAATTCATTTACCTGATAAACGATATATCGAAACGTGTAACATTTGGAATTGCGAGCTTTCGATTATAGAGGAAATTCACCGATAGTGACATAGGACTCTCCTAAAGACCTTTTTATTTTTCGAAAGTTAAAAATTGCATTTTATTAAAATAGCATTTTGTAAAAATATGACCTGTTCGGATTATTAAAGAAATAAGAAAATCTATAATTAACCTGTTTTTGTATAAAATCAACTAAAATCAAATTTTTCAAACGCGAAAATAAAATACTTATGATTTTCTTTTGCAAATTGCGTAGTTTAAATAACACGTATGTACATTATTAACATTAGATCATTTTATATGTTTGTAGCTTGCTGAAGCTATTTTAGTTATATTTGTCTTTCTTTTTATTTTTCGCATAATACAGTTTTAAATACAGTTTTAAAATCGAGATGTAGCGGAAACCAATACTTAATTGTCGATACTATATCTATACTACAAGATAATAATTCAACTTCAACAATCTAACCTTTTTGATTTATTATTATTATTTGCTGTTATTATAGAACAGCAAAAAGAAAAATAAACATACTTTAATTAATTATACCTTATTATCAACTCTTTCACTTCTATGAAGCCACGTCTGAATTCTGGCATCACTGCCCACTATTAGTTAGTTTTAAGGTTCAATCTCTTAGATGCTCATTTTTGGTTATCTTACAAAAAAAAGTTAATTATTGAAGATATTAGTAAAATTAAGTAGTAAAGTTAACCATTGAAAGTTAATTATTGAAGAAATATTATAAAAACTGTTATATCAGCTGATAGAAAGACTAATTTTTACTTCTAAAGTTTTATATTTAACTTTTGTTTAAGAAATATAATCAAAAAATGAAATGATATATCGGTGATTTTTCTCTACTCTACATACAGACGAAAGATTTCCCATAAAAACGAAAAATATAATAATTGTTTCGAATATTATTTTAAATCTTAAATTTACTCGCGTTATATGTCCACATATGCGGAAGTCTAAATACTGGAGCTGGAGCTACACGAACACGGACAAAAAAGAATTTAGAAAAAACACTACACTTTGTGCATCGTCCGTGTTGTAATAAGACAGATGTCGGCTTTTACGGTGTCGGAGATAGGATAATGCGATGACATCCATTTAACAACGTTAGCCTCGTATCGTCGTATCGTAAATTTTATCTACGTAATTGACATAATCAGAACGAACAATTTTTAGATGCGAAAGCTATTTAAAGCTGCGCGTTTAAAGCGTTTGTGACGACGTTGTTTTAATAAACGTACGTGTTTTAATTCACAGCGACACAAGAGCGAGACAAGAAGGTACGCTATTTACGAATTTACGGATGTGTTACAGTGGAATGAATATTTTATATAACAGAGAATATATGGCACGGGCATATGGCGTGACAATTATGTTTAATTAATAGCACCAATTAATAGAATCGTCAATGAACCGCTTTTCGTCTTTTTCGTTCATTTGTCGCGCAACACGCGTTTTCAAGCGCGTTTCTATCACGATACATTCGTGCGCGCGCGCGTTGCATCGCCGCTAGAATTTGTTTGTGCATTTTCGAAAGTTGTGCAAAATCGAAAGAGTAATCAGAATTGGCACGTACGAGCGTGATCGAAGGGAGGTAAACGGGCAGCGCCGGCCGAAATTAATTTTCCCGATGAGAAATAATCTCTCAGATTGCGAGGAGTCGATTCCCCGACCGCATGTACGCGGCATTAATACATTTACGTGCGCCGCAGTTTGCCATGTACAAAGGGAGGGAGGGAGGGGAGGCGACGGGGTGCGCGGCGGGAGAGAAGGGTCGGTGGGCGGGGCAGTAGGAGATATTAATGCCACCGATTAATGCTCTAAACGTTACGTTAATCGCCATTAGCCGTTCGCCGTTCGAAGCTGGTCGAGCTGGCGCGTAGATCAACATTGTTTGCCGATCACAAACGTGTCGTGAGCGCGAGCGCAGCTGGCGAAGCGAAACACGCCTATGTCTCTCGCGAATATAAGCGTACAGCCGCGGGCGGGCGGGTGTCCGTCGCTGCGATCACGTTCCACTCGTATTATAACGAATTATCGCCGATGATGAAACACCGTGAAAACGAGTGACAGTGATTAGTAAATGAGTTGTCGCTGTTTCAACCAGCACCGCTGCTGCCTGTCGCGCAACGTGAACTGTCAAACTGTCGCAAAGGCTCGGATTAAGGCTCGCGTTGCTCGTTACGCACGAAACGAGTGCGATCGAAATGATTTGTTCTTTCCGGAAAGATTTATTCATCCTCCCTTTAGAGCCTTCTCCTTCCGAACCACAATGCTGATATTTTTGCATTATCGCGATATTTCGATATTATTATATTATATTTATCGAAGGAAGGAAACGGAATCTGAATTCTTTTTTACTTATTTTATCTATTTATCTGTTATCTATTTAAGGTAAGCTTTTTTGCTCAGAATTTTTGAATGAATTTTTCGATTTTCACGACAGTACGTAGATATATTGTAACGATATATTGACCTGAAAAACTTTCCACTCCATTTAAACACACGCAGCCGCGCAATATATTCGGCTTATACGATATAATCATAATCATTTAGGTTTCGCGACATAATTGTTATAGTTCGAGCATCGATCGAACGCGAAAAATCACGTGCGACGGAATGAATTTCGCTTGTGCGCGATTTGAAAATTTAATTGAAATTCCCGACTGCCAGGATTAAAAGTAAGCGTTGTTTGTTATTAAATAATATCGCGCGCGATACGCCGTGTTAATATTGACATTTGACGATAGGCTACGCGGACGTGCGTAACATCAGATTAACGTTGCAGTGTGAAAACGCGTAATCGATATGGTTGCTGGTTGCCCCCTGCATTTGCAACGATTTCATATGGAGGCAAATGTTTCGGTGATATAAATTCACTTGGTTGTATCATGGAAGGACCGCGCTGCTTTACTGCTTTACTGCTTTACTGCTTTACGGCTTTACATCAGTTTTTACATCATGCGATAAAACCACCGCGTCCATCTGTTTTTCCGTCTCCACAGCAATGAATAGTATTATACTCTACACCGCGTGTTTTTAATGGAAAAATTTACTCTAGGTACACGCAAGACACGCTACGTTTGAACAAAGTTATTTCCTGCAAACATAATACAAATGCAAATAGGAAATTTCAGCCAAGTTGGCCTTTTATTTATTTTAGATGGAATTTAGATGGAATCGATAGAATCGTGGGAGAAAAATTCCTGGAAGAGATTCTGAGAAATTCATGTCATGTTTAAAAAATAAAATTTTGACGAACGGATGTAAAAAGAAAGATCTGACCATGACGCGGTCAGATGCGTGTCAACTCGAAGTTTCCGACTCGAAGTTTAACATTATCGACTTAAATATACGAGTACATTACGCGTTGCAGGCACGATTGCATTTATTACGAATAGGTTAGGTGAGTCGAATGACACGTCCAGCCAATTTGACTACAAACTCCACCGAGATTCAAATTCGATCGATATTAACGAACGATTATCACGAGTTGGGTTACACTTAATTACAAGACACGGGCGTCGAAGTTTACATACGTCGTTCCGTTTCCGATTCCCGTGTCGACACTGTTACACGCGCGCGCGTGCGATTACAAAGCTTTTATAGAATGATTTAAATGATTTAAAATCAGTCACAGAATCAGGCGCAGTGAAACGCAGTGAAACCGCGCGCGCGCGTTTGCGCAAAACAGCGACAAATCCCCGTTTGGGATTAATCGTCGTTGTCGCAATTGTCGATTGGAACAAATAAAATGAAAATCGATTTGGTCGCCGAAACCGAAACCGAAACCGAAACCGACTACATACATATTGCGCGATAAAAGATTACGATACGGCTGCGCAGCTTTTCATTAATTTAATAACGCGACTCATAAACGTCCCGAGCGGAACTTTTAATTATAAATATTAATCTGGCGCGCGTTAAAGGCAAACTGCCCGGCGTGTTGTTAGAAAGTCGCCAAAGCGCGAATTGTTAAAACGAATTGTTAACGCGACGTATATACGAGAAAGTCGGTCGCGTTTTAAACTTTTCAACCTGTATGCGATACGAACGATATTTCATGCATGCCGACGAAAGTGATCTCGTCAAACTTTTAATTGCGTCCGGATAAAAATAAGTAGCAATGGTCGCAAATAATTTCACGCAATAATGACGAACTTGTCGCGCGAATGCAAATTGCAGAAATTAATTGCTCTCTGTTACATTCTGGAAAAGGATGTTATTGGCGCGTTATTGTGTTGTATTACGCCACCTCCTGTGTGTATTACGCCACCTACTACAATCTTGTGTATCTTGTACTCTATATAATTAATCGTTTAAGTTAATTAACCACGGACTGCTTAAAACTGCTAGATTCCGACGATATGACAATCTGAAAATTGCCAGCGGTACGACACATCGGTGCACAACTGCCGGAAGCATCTATGTATTGTGTTAATAAGTTGCATTTCTCTTTTTCAATGCAACGTGCTCATATTTTATAGATATTAAGAGGATATGCTAATATAGTAACACTTTCAAAAAATACTTTTAATTTTTTTACATTCTTCGGAAGATTGATATCTCAGAAGCATGCTTCTAGAGATTTTCATGAAATTTGAAATATTTTTCAAGTTGTATAAGTTACAAAAGGTGAAAGGTGCGCTGGTTCTGAAACAACTTTTAACTCTAACTTGAGCCCCATGTGTTTATGCAACAAAAATTCTCTCGACCATATAATCAATCACGTTTGTTTCATCGATGATAGACGACGATTCTGATAACTATGGTAAAGATATAATCGATGAAACTTTAAATGTATTCTTTTCGAAATCACCTCTCTTGAACTGGCAGCAGCGTTTATAATTAAAATAATTTTTCGGATGGATTGGCTTCAAATTTTACTTTTATTTTCACAAAATGAAGAGACTTTTTTTAATTTTTCAATTTGTGAAAACATATTTAACATATTTAAAAATATAAAATATAAAATGACGGTATTTTATGTGAAAAAAATAATTTTAAGAAATCCCTACGCTTCTAAACTGAAACTGACACTAACTCATATAGTTTCGAAATTTTCAAGAATTTTTCCTTTTGATAATTACAACTTGACATGTTTCTCGAACACTTGCAATGCTGTGCGGCATATCATATACTCGTACACACACAGATTTATATTTTCATCTACTAAAGCTCTTCTGAAATATCTTCTCTACCCAAGTCTACCCAATCGATGTACCAATTAACAATATTTATTTTTTCTAACATAAGACTATTTTTCCTAGTTTAAAAAGAAAAAGAATTTTTTTGAGCCTTTACTATGTAGCGCACTCCCTTAAATAACGATGCGAAATTTGTGAGTAGGAGATAGAGTCGCGGCATTCTTTGATGCGGTTGATTATCAAGCAACTATTCGCTTTTCATCTCGCGCGTAAAATCGATCGATGGGCAGTGTGCGAGCAGAAGGGACAAAAACTAACGGAACTATGCGACATTTGACCAGGACATAAAACCGTAACAATTAAACGGTGGACGATGGAAAGGATCCTCCGGCGTGTTAAATCGGAGTCAAAGCGACGCCCAATAGAGAGGTCGGCCAACTGTGTTTTAAGCTTCTTACCCGTTCTACGGGGGGGGGTAAGCGGGAGCCCTCGATGGCTGGCGGCCCGCGGCCGGCAGTGAAACGTCAATCGACGAGTTACGCGCCCGCCCGCCCGCGCCATCCACGTGCAATTTCGGGAAATGGTTTGGATCACGGCCTTTTAGCCCATGGCGGATGGCGGACAAGTGTGTACGTAGTAGGTACGGGTAGGTGCGGGTTTGCGGTGTGCACGCGCACGGTATGCACGCGCGCCTGTGTGTACGCGTGTCGGTGAATGCGACGAAAGAGCCGGCCAAAGGGCCGGCCGCAGGCTACCACACATTCGCACCGCCAGTGTGTTCGCCACACACTTTCTCGCAGTGCGGCACAACGACGGGCTCTTTGCTACGAAACGTCGCGCGACACACCGCGCGAAATTGCAGTCGGAAAAGAGATCATCGATCTCCCCCATAGGTCACAACCATCGACGATCGAGGTCGCAATGGTATCGTACCGGTTTATCGGGCCGCTGAGTGTATAGGGTTACAACATGACGATTATGAGCGTCGATCTCTGGGGCTGCATAAACGAGTCCTGGTTGGTCAGTGCGCTCGCTTATATCTGTCAGACTGGGATTGCCGCGAAATATGCGGCGGTCATTATATGACCGGGATTTCTCGATGTATTTTATCGTCTTTACATGCGTACTCCGTCTTTGATATTGGCAGTATCAAATTTGCCATTATCTATATAACATTATCTAGATGATAGATAGGAATATACATTATTATCTTCATTCTTTATCTTAGATAAAAGAACCGTTATCTTTTGCAAATTATCTTAATTAACGTATAGTGGGATCTACAATGTGATCGCAGTCATACAACAGACACTAATTGATATCACCTAATTGCGAAATTGCGAAATTTTTATGTACAAGTAGCAATCCGATTTAATTTTAGATTTTATTTGTATCTAATATTTTTCAACGAATATATTAAGAATTGTACTCGCTTATGCAATTTAGGTAAATAGTACAAGTTTTATAAAAATATTGTTTATATCTCATGTCTTGCTTAACAGCATATTATCTTAAAATTATCTAGATAAATGGTATATAATTTTATCTTTTATCTAAATAAATTTCAATTTAAACCATCTCTGTTTTAGTTAAGATAAATTTAAATGTAATTTATCTTATCTTTAAATGATTTTAAGTTATCTAAGCGTAACACTGAATATTGGGTAAAATGCGATGCAGTAGCCGACAATTTTTATTTATTGTGCTTTCGCAATATATCCCAATTATTTTTATTTACAGATAGGAAATTGTATAATTTTATTTTTACTTGATTTCATTTCTATAATCGCGAATTTCAAGCAGCACAAACGTTGACGCGTTGTACATATGAATGAAATACTAGCCGAGTGAGCGCGACGATCCTTTTGCGAAACGTCAGACTCATTTCATAACTCGCAAGAGTTTTTTATGTTTTCGTTTTATAAAACACTTCTGAAATATGGGTCAATGGCTACGACTGCGTAACATTTCTTTTTCTTTTTCTTTTCTCTCTCTCTCTCTCTCTCTCTCTCTCTCTTTTTTTTTTATGAAAAACATGTAAAATTCAGGTCAGCATAAAAAGTGAATAATTTCGTCATTGACTACACTCAAAATATATTGCAGGACTTTGCACCGACGTCGAACGTTTACGCGTTAACTATGTATATAAAATACTGAAATTATCGTTTTATTTATAATTCGCGTGCAGTGGCAAGAAATAACGAGAAACAGTAAGTTGCGGACGATATTACGCGACGCACGTTCCTCTTTCTCTTTGTTTTAGTTTATGAGATAATCGAAAATCTGATTAGAAAAATTTACGCGACAAAGAGTGACTATCAGACAAATTTACACGACGATTTCGTCATCTCGACTTTACTTTAAATGCCTTGTAGTATGACAACTAGTTCGTTTCCCGTCGATTCGCGGTGACGCAATGCACGATGATTCGCGTAGTACGAATCTGCATCACCAGATCAAGTGGAATATTTTCGATACATCTACAGAATATTTTCGTCGTCATGAATTTTTTCATTTTTCATTCAAGTTTTTATGCGAGCGCCGATGCACGTTGCACCACACGGGAATGTCGGAATTTCGCGGAATGTAACGTGATTTGGCGGTAAGAATTGCCTCTTTACCGCGTGGCGCGGTGCCAAATTCAAATATCTGTCAGATACGATGACGTTGCACGAGGAAAAAAATGACGTGCATTACTCGCGGGAATGATCGAAAGTTAATACGTGCAGATGCGTGCGGCCGATTCTCGTTTGATGCCGATCCAGTTAGAGTACGCGGATACGTTAATTATCCAGATACCGTTTAAATCATTAAAATTTCGGCGTGACGTATGCGAACCGGGGACCGCGCGTGTACTCTAACGCGTAATTATGTTGTGCGTTATCGTTTACATAATTTAGATGCGCGTGGGGAAAGCCCGCTGAAATTTGGAATGTATATTTAAATGGCGCGACGCGTTGGAGCGAGGCAGCGGTTCGATGCGCCGACTTTTCGCTTATGAACGTCGACAAATTCGCTAAACTCACAGGTGGAATCCACCTATGGAAAGCGTTCGCGATATTTTGTGGAATATGTACACACGATCAAACTTCCCGGGGCGGACGGTAATGCACTAAATTGTCCTGTAATATGTGTATTGATGTTAAAAGCGGGATAAAACTGTGTGTAATATTTGATTCATTTTGTCTTCGGTGAGGAATTATCGAACGTTATTCTCTTTCGCGACTATATGATGAAATTTCAAAGACATCCCCAAACGAGATCCGATTCGCTTCGACAATTAACAGCTTCACGCAACTAAAACTCGATTTTTAAAATGAGTAATCTTTGATCAATAACAGGCTACTTTGCACGTGGATTAATAAAGCGCGCGGATAAAGATCGCTCTCCCTCCCCCTCTCTCTCTCTCTCTCTCTCTCTCTCTCTCTCTCTCTCTCTCGCTCTCTGTCATTTCTATTTTTTAATCAATAAAGTTTACGTTTATATTTCATTTTATTCCACTCATATACTCGCAGTATCCGCGTTCTCGACCTCTCAACAACCGATGCCCCGAAAATTGATTCGTCACGCTGTATTTGCACACATGTATATATACATATATGCGCTCTTTCTCTTTTTCTCCTTCTTTCCCTCCTCTCTCTCCTCTTCTCTTTCTCGCAGCATGCATCGGACGTGACGTAGAATTCACGCCACGATTTGTTGATCGAGCCTGCTCCCCCCATTCCTCTTCGTATCATCCTTTCGCGTTACATCCTGCCGCATGTATCCGCGGATATCTGTTTCATTGTTTTTTACGTATTGTTTGAGATAAATAATACGCCAGCGTCGGTCCCTTTTTTTTCATACTTTATTCGCGGCGTGGTGCGGCTCGTCGCTGCATTCAATTTCATATACTCGCGTCTGTCTACCCGGAGTCCAGCAGAGAATCCAGAGACGGTATTATATGTTTTCAACTATTCCGGATAAATAGCGCCAAATATTTGAAGAGGTTATTTTTATCGAGTTTCGATTAACCCTTTTCAGTTCCGATCAAGTTCTTCGTTATTCAAGTCACAGCGAGTTCTCGACGCGAGCAACGTGAGAGGCATAAGCGAGAGAAGATATGGCGCGTCCCTAAATGCTACATGTCCGATCACTTTTCTTTTGCTATATTAATTAACATAACACATAGTTTTGCACTTGTAACGAAAAACTTGCATATTTGTGAAAATTTGCATGTCTTTAAATTACGTGTCAAGTTTCTCAAATGGGTCGTTCTGGCGATCGCACGGGACTCGTTGGCCGATTTGACGTCCAACGATAGAAGATAATTCATTATCTTGCTGATAATTAAATCTTGCCGTTTCTCGAAATCAAAGCGTCTCTAATTAAAATATAATAGCCGGTTCTATAAATAACGGCTCTATAAATGAAGAGTCTTCTATCCAAATTGCGCTAAATCGCACGCGTAACGCATCATACTTTTAACGAGGAAAATCGCACGCACGATATCGTTGTTATTGCACACTTATTGCGTTAATCGCATTATATTTTTACACAGAGGGCGTCTAGTATTTCTCATCCGCACTCGGAGCTGATAATATCCCATTTAGACAATATCCACGGATTCGTAGCGCCTCATCCAACATCTCATCTCAAGCCGGTTTGTTATCTATTAATGGTGGCTCGTGTTAAGGCGTCTCGGGTATTTATGAGTCGATTAATATGTAAGCGTCTTATAGCTTATGTAAGACGGCGTTCAAAGTATCAGCCAGATTTCAAAGACGTCAGACCGTGAAGTCTCTATTAATATTTTGCAGCTTTAACGAGGGCTGATATTAAGTAATCTTGCTTTCGGCGTAAAGCACTTTTGCGAGCGCGCGTTGTCGGCTTTCGACATACTCGCCCTTTGACGTTGAAAACTTTTAGCTAAATGGATGAACCAACTTGAAAGAACGCTGCCGTTTAGAGACGCCGTTTAGCCAAATTATTTTTTTCAGATCTTATCTGATCTTCGCACGTGACGGTATGCGATATTTCCAATTACATTACATTGTTTTTCTTTATATCACAATCTTCTTTTATCTGTAAATGGGCACGATAACTATGTCGTAAGGTTCTTTTATTTTCGCGCATTTATGATTTATGCTGATATTCGTTTGAGCGAATAATATTTCTTATGAAATCGATAGTCACTGGCTTTCGACCAGTGACTATCAAATTACAATATACATTCGTAAACAATTTATCCGTTAATTATTAATTATAAATTATTAATATATTCGTATATTTAAAAAGAAATATCGAAATTCACATAGTTTATCAATAGTTTATCATATCGTAAAGTAGAATGCTACTACGAATAAGCATCGAAAGCTTTAATCAGAAAGAATATTATCGAGTTACAATTGAGTTGCAATTCTTATTAGTGTACGGCTAATTTATTTTTGCTCATCATGAAATATGCAAAGATTCCGAGTTACGATTTAAATGTTTTCATGTTCCAATTCTTACATTAAAATTTGTTGATAATTGATTTGGCAAATTCAAACAATTATGTTCTCGTAAAGTGATGCGTTTTAGTTTTACAAGAGGAGTGTCGTGACACGACGAACGCTTCATTCATTGGTCGGAACATGAAAGTCACTGTCTTTTTTTTTTTCCTTTTTTACGCGCGTCCAGCGCGTCCCGGTGCAACTGTACGTGAGCCAATAAGACGTTTCGATAAAACTGAATTTACGGTTTGAAAACTCGGTGTGGCTCGGCTTTTATTGCCGTCGTATGTCGGTGCTTCGATGGCAGATAGTGGTGCGGAGTACGTGCGCCCCGAGGGGGTCGATTACTCGGTAGCACGCGCTAGAACATCGCCGGTTAATTGGAGATGCGCTGGTTCGAGCTCCTGGTCTGTCCCTTAATGAGTTCCGACGACCACCACCTTGGCCCCCGGCTCTGTCCTCGACTAAAGAGACATCCGTGCGCGCGCGCGCGCGATTCCTCGCATGAAAAAGCTGCTTCTGTGCTCGAAAAC